>NW_027313026.1:0-24173 GCF_040954645.1 Diabrotica undecimpunctata
TATTATAATATATATATATAATATATATATATATATTATATATATATATATATAATATATATATATATATATTAATATTATATATATATATATATAAATATATATAAATATATATATATATATATATATATATAATATATATATATAATATATATATATATATAATATATATATATATATATATATAATATATATAAATATATATATATAATATATATATATATATATATATATATATATATATATATATATATTATATATATATATATATATATATATATATATATATATGTTCGGATAAGTTTCCGCGGTCAGATGAATGAAAATTACTGAGTTCTCGGGAAGAACCGCGTTGAGAATTTAAAGACGTTTTGAGACCCCGAACTCGAACCGAACCGTATCCCTCTTGATAATGGCTCCAAAATGGGTGCCGAAACGTCGAGTTTTAAATTCTCAACGCGGTTCTTCCCGAGAACTCAGTAATTTTCATATATATATATATATTATATATATATATATATATATATATATATATATATATATATATATATATAGGTATATATAAATACATAAAACAAAAAGTGTTGGTCACATTGATACCAGAGGGTGTGTATATATTTATTGTAATATATTCCTATAACTAGTTAGTACGCGCACAGTTGTGCTTTTTTATACTATGGTACGCGTAATAATTATTATTATCCCTTGATATCAGTACCAACGATGAATATAAACATTACGTGATAGTAAGATAATCACCAACGCGCTCACTACGCTCAACATTTTAACAGTCAAGAGTGGGTTCGAATCCTACTGTTGTCAATCATTTTGTTTTTTTTTTAATTAATTTAATGAAATATTATAAACTGTGATAATTTTAGTATTATGTATTTTTTTAAAGCTAACTGTTTGTTTAATATTAAATTTTATAAATTTTAAGAGTTTTCAAGGGACGTTAGAAAAATTTTAGATCTAGGGTAAATATAAAAGAAAGATACAAATTAGAAGTAGAGTTGAGAAAAAATATATCATTTAATTGGTAATAACTGTTGCGAATGAATATTTAATCCATAACTTTTGCCATAAATCACTTTATGCTAATTTTTTTATTCCAGATTTAACAAAACTGTGTTTCGTTGTTTCCCTGTTTACGGTAGCAAGTCTGAAATTACATAATATTTCGTTTGTTTGTTATGAATGATAAAGTAATGAATAGGGTTTTCATTTGAGCTACAACAGCTACAAATCGGGTAAAATAATTTGATGCTGAGAACCAAAAAATGTTAACATGTAGGTAACTGGTGCAGTCATTGGCCCCATTCACCACACCAGAAAGATTACATCAATGAAGTATTTGCGTTTTCATCTAACAATAACCAAAATATAGATATTAATTATTTGATGACACGTATATCAAACCAACTTTAACTAAATTTAACAGCCAAGAATTTAACAAATTAGGGTTATGTTTTAAAAAACGCTGTGTTGATATATGCTACACATATACACGTGATAAGTTTAAAATGCAAAATAAACTTTTTTCAACTTCAGTCACACCAGTTGGAGAGATGCCGGAACTTTCACTGTCTTTTTGAAAGCACAGAATTACAGAAACTTAAATTGAACGTTTTTAGGCCAGAAAGTCGGCGAGTAGGATCAAAATCCGGCTAGAAGTGAACAAATGGAGGGATGCCGGTTTTCAACATCCCTTCAGGGAGAGTCTTGTTTGCTAACAGTGTCTCTTTCAGCGGTTTGTATTTGCTGTAAGTCCAATTGTTTCGCTAGCCTTCGAATGCTTAGTATTCAGTATAATAAAACAGTAACTTGTTTAGCTAGTGCCAGCACCAGTGTTGGTCCATTTTTCCTATTTTTGCGCAAAAATTGTTCTATAACTCTTTTCTATGCAGTTTTAGATATATGAAATGGTACATTATCTTGAAAGAAAAAATAATTACTTTTAAGTAGTCCAATATTATACTATGAGTTCAGGTTGTTCTACATTATTTCTCCATTTATTTTTAACAGTTTTCATAGTGTCAGTATGTTAGGTGCCAAGTGTCAAACAGTCAAAAAACGTATGTATGTATTATTCCAGGATACTATAACATAACAAGATAAGTCAACGCGCATGTTCTTGCAATCTCTATCGCCACCTGTGACGTAAGCCCGAGACAACTTTAATGATGCCAAGTTAACTGCTCTAGCCGTTGCTATCCTGTGTGGTGCGAAACGTAGTAAATGAGATTTTTATTTATTCATTGATGTAGTAAAGACTTTGTATATTATATTGTCATGATACTATAACTAACAAGATAAGTCAACGCGCATGTTCTTGCATCTCTCTCGCACACCTGTGACGTAAACTCGAGACAACTTTAATGATGCCAAGTTAAATGCTCTAGCTGTTGCTATCCTGTGTGCTTCGAAACGTAGTAAATGAGATTTTTTATTTATTCATTGATGTAGTAAAGACTTTGTATAAATATTATATTGTTACATAAATTTTGCGGTGAAAACATTCAGTTTACTGTGTTAATATCACCTAATTTATATATCGTACGCAACTTCCTCTCGTCTACCTATAGCTAATTTATAAAGAAGACTAATTATTTGGTTGCCATAATGTATTGCGCAGTGGTGGGTTGTTTAAACAATTATAATAAAAAAAGTAACTCTTTTTCGAAGTGTCGTTTATTTGTATTTCCTAGAGACAAACAAATGCGTAAAGTATGGGTTTTCAGGTGTTTTTAGCAAGACAAATTTAATGTAGAAACCGCGACAATACGATAAAAACATTTTACAGAAGCTGACTATTGTTTAAAAAAAACTATAGTGGAATATTGCTACTAATAGTATAATTAATTATAAAATTGTCACTGAAGAGATCTTTTCCTCGCTAAACATTCCTAGTGGTGACACAGAAATTAACCCTGAAGATTAAATTGACAGTCATCAAGATTTTATTAATTCAAATATAAAAGACCTGAAATGGGACGGATTGGAAAACTTTAGCAGGTTTCATTGCATTTAAGTTACAAAAATAAAGAAATACTTGGATATATTCCGGACGCTAACGATAAATCGTTTACTTGGGTAAACCACGTTTCTGAGGTGGTTTACTCAAACCAACACTGGAATTTATAACTAAATGTAGTGAACTGGAACATATTTTTAGTAGTTATAATGGTAACAAATTAAAAATAACTAAAATTATTTAAAAAACCTAATAGAAGCTGCAAAATATGTAAATGTTGCGAAGATGTAAAATTACTTTTTTTATATGTTAAAATGTATTTTAAAACACTAATTCTAAATAAAAATATTAAAGATAATTATAATATCCGCAAGAGAAAAATCACGAAGATTTTAAAATAAATGTCTAAATGATATTCATAAAGTCTGAAGTATGACCACCTTTTCCTTATATTTCAAATTATTTACATTTTACTGGTCTTTTATATTTAATTCATGTTTTGTAGCAATATCTTTTTTTGTTTGTAATACATACAATAAAATCGAAGATTCATATGTTTCTTTAATTAATTTTACAAATTACTAATTAATTTTCAAACCACGTTTTCAAAGAAAGTAACTTGTTATGACTTCTTAGTGCAAGATTCGAGGTATACTTACCGTTAACAGTTAAGTTTCGAAGTTGTTCATTACAGTAATGGAACAACGTTGCCATATGATGCATCGTTAAAATAAGATCCACACAAGTCCCCTGGCTTTGTCTCGCTATTACGTCATGCGCAAAGTCGATTAAAAATTAGAACGGCAAGTGAGCATACCTTGTTTGTTATAGTATCATGGTATTATCCTGTAAAATTTATTTCTAAATACCTAATTTTGTTCATTTCTCAAACAAATGTTTTTTTATGTTTTAAACACATAATATGATTAAATGTTTTTACTTACCTCGACCAAATTTTTTTAATACACTTCCAAATAAAATAAAAATATTTAAATTCTTTTAACTTATTTAGATATATGAAGATTTAGAAGCCACAGTATGTTTATGTACTATTTTAGTTGACACGATATTTACTATGATAGTAATAACCCTATTTTAAATGAACACCTTAAGTGATTCATGGTCTGTTTTTTGTAATATTTTTATTTGTAACTAAACCTGTTGCTACTATGTCAGTGAAATATTGCAACGCTGGTGAATTTAATTCAGGGGATCAAAAATGGACGTTTAGTTTAGTCTTTAACTTTTTCACATAGCACCATCTAGTATAACGTATATCAAACAAACAATAGTATATTAAAATCTATTGAGACGGAAAGAGTGGTGAGATCTAGTGACTGTCTCAATTAGAATCAAACAAATTTATACATTGCGTTGGCTAACTAGTCCTATTTAAACAATGCTGTAACGTTCCGAAGAAATAGAAACAAATCCAGTTTTAAGTCGAAATCCACACCGGTTTTCGAACAGATGACAGGGCCGGACTTAACATTAATCAACCATGACTTCGAATAAAACTATGAATACTACTCACAGTTCATCTCACGCCTCATATTCCAGTGTTGTCAACACATTTAAACATCCAACAAAAGAACAAGCTATAATACTTTCCAGTATTGAAGGAACTAAAGTTCATGACTATATCATCGCCGTTGGTTCACTAGTTGGTCCACGTAATGTATCCTTCGCTTCCAGAATTGCCAACAATAGAATATGTCTATATCTTTCATCTAAAAAATGCAGTTGATTCACTACTACATTCCCACATATATGTTAATATAAAAGAAACTCAAGTAGAAATAAGAAGACTTATCTCTCCATCTCAAAGACTAGTCATATCAAATGCTTGTCCTACTGTTCCAAACTCGTTAATTGAACAAGAACTACATCAGATGGGTATAAACTCCGTCTCAAAAATTACTTTCCTAAGAGTAGGTATGCCGGAAAGCGAACTACAACCATATCTTGAGTTTTAGAAGGCAAATATTTATTACATCTTTAGACAATTTGTCTATTCCTGATTCTTTCATTATCTCTTATGATAATACCAAATTATCGTTTATACCTTTCTATAGAAGGATTAAACTGTACAAAATGCAAGACTATTGGTCATCAGGAAGCTGAACGCTCTAGCCAAGCAAACCCCACTACTTCTAATGTACACTCAGAAACTTCTCAAAACATATTACCTACAGTAAATACATCTAATAACCAAACAGAACTACAACGTTCTGACAAAACTAATTCATCTACTGCTAGTGCACACCCAGAAACTTTTCATTCAAGATACATTAATTACAATAAAATCCTCTAATAAACAAACAAAACAAATTATGGAAACTGACAATAACCTGACAGGATCCATAACTAATAGAAGTAAAACATCTTCCTTAAAAACTCCAACATCATCAACCTCAAACAACATCAGAAATCCTACTCCAGTAGATATAACACCCTATCCAATTACTACAAACGTCCCTAATCAAGTAAAAAGGTTCATATCATCTTCTCCAGACATTACCGAAAATACTTCACAGACCGATTCACAGATATTTACTTCTACTGTAGTAAGAAAACCAATGATAAAAAAAAAGTCTAAAAGTCAACCAGAAATTCTCGCAAAGAACTTTTACTTTCACTAGAGTCAATTAAAGACAAAATAGAAAACAGATTACCACCGTTTATCCTAAACTATAATGAAATATGTGACTTTCTAGAAAACACAATATATGCCAAACACCCTGAAATAATTTCAAAAGATTACTCGAATGAAACTGCCGAGCTAACTGAGATCCTTAATTTTGTTCACGCTTATACTCACAATTCAAAATTAAAAAATAATATAACTAGATTAAAAAATAAACTAAATCCCAATAATATCTCTTCCACAGAAGAAACAGATGAACTATTATCTCAGGCAGAATTCTAACATGTCCAATTCCTTTATTTTACAGTGAAATCTTAATGAGTTTTATACCCATTTAGAACAATTAAAACTCTTAATAAATGAATTATGCCCAAAGATCTTATGTCTTCAAGAAACTCATTTTAAACAAGTTAATATAAATCTTCGAAATTATCATTGTTTTCCAAAAAACAGAGTAGCACAACAGGCAGTAGCGGAGTAGCTATCTTCGTAAGTACAGACCTAGAAGCTAAGCCAATTACATTAAGTACTAATCTCGAAGCTGTAGCAGTGAGTATAAGATACCAAAAACATATTAATATATGCAACATTTATTTACCACATCCTAATCCACACCCAAAAATAATTTTAGGGGATATGAATTGTCATCATTCTGCATGAGGAAGCTCTAAAGCAGACAAATACGGTAATCTATTGAAACATCTCATTGACTCTTCTGATCTACTATTACTTAATATAGGAAAACCTACCAGATTTAACTCTATAACGGCTCCTTTTCCGCCATAGATTTATCATTATGTAGTCAATCCTTATCAACGTTTCTCACGTGGAATACTTTAAAATCGTTATATGACAGTGACCACTTTCCTATCTGCATATCGCTTAATCAAATTCAATCTCCTAATTTTCCAATCTATCAATCCTGAAAATTAAAGACTGCAAACTGGTCGTCTTATCAAGATGACATTGAAAAAAAAATTGAAAAACTATCATCCAAGTGATGATATAAACCCTAATATTACCTCCTTAAACAATATAATTATAGAAGCAGCTTTATATAATATAGGTAAAACAAAGCTCTGCAAAAGACCTCCAGTACCTTGGTGGAACAATGAACTAGCATATGCTCGATCTTCTAGCAACCATGCTTTTAATGTTCTTAAAAACATAATACTAATGAAAATTTACTTAATTTCAGAAAACTCAGACCTGCAGTAAGATATCTCATAAAGAAAAGCAAAAGAGATACCTGCAGAGAGTACGTATCATCTATCAATTCTTCAACACCCTCCGAGGTTATCTGGACTAAAATTCGTAAACTTAAAGGCTCCAATTCTTATAGACATATAAACACCTTAACACAATAATAAATTAATAACTTGCAAAAATACACTCGCAGAAGCTTTAGCTGATGTCTATCAACAAAATTCTAGCGACAAAAATATTTCTGACGAATCCCTAACATATAAGAAAACTTCTACAATCTTCATTAACAACTCTGACAGCCCCTTAAATGCTACTATAACTCTTCAAGAATTAGAATTTTCTCTCTCAAATATAAAAAACACATCTACAGGACCAGATGATCTTCTACCAGTCTTCATAAAAAACTTACCATTCGGCGCCAAATTAATTATGTTAGATTTATTTAATACCTGCTTCTTAAAGCATGAATTCCCAGATCTTTGATCTAAAGCAGTTATAGTTCCCATTATTAAGCCTAACAAACCAAAAGACAACCCTACCTCTTACCGACCCATCTCTCTTATATGTTGCATGTGCAAAATCCTAGAAAAAATTTTTAATCTCCGCCTTATATGGTACTTAGAAAATAATAACTTTTTTACTCCCTTTCAAAGTGGTTTTCGAAGAGGCAGGTCCACACTAGATAATCACGTTGCATTTCAGACTTCAATTAATGAAGCTTTTGAAATAACCAAAAACTAATAGCAATATTTTTTGATATAACCCAAGCTTACGATAGAGCATGGAGACACTGTATTCTACAAACATTAAAAGATACTGGCATTTAAGGTAATATACTTGTATTTATAATTTTTTTTTTTTAAAATCGCTCGATTCAAGTTAGAGTAAATGGTGTTAAAAGCTCGTCTAAGATACTAGATAATGGAATTCCTCAAAGTTCGATCTTAGTCCAACTTTATTCTTAATCGCTTTTAATAGTAAAGATGTAATTAAAGCACCCATTAAAGCTAGTGTTGACGCAGATGACATTGTTATTTATAGTAAATCGAATAATGTAATGACAGCAACTAAAATTATACAGAGTTTCCTAAATCGGCTTTGTAATTGGACGATAAAAACGGGATTTGTTTTTCTACTGAAAAAACACGATACATCATTTTTAATAAAATAAAACCCACCTCACAACTAGTCTAACATTAAATAATTTACCTTTGGAACAGTCAAAAAAAATAAACTTTCTACGTCTAACTTTTGAGAAAACTTTAAATTGGAATTTGCACATAAATAAACTACAGCTTTCCTGTCAAAAGAGATTAAATATACTCAAAATAGTATCCAACACAATTTGGGGTGCTGATCATAAAATGTTAATTAGGCTTTACAAATCGCTCATTAGAACTAAAATCGACTATATGTTACGATGCTGTATGTAAAACCACTCTAAAAAAACTAAACAGTATTTAATCTACAGCTTTGAGTTTAGCACTGGGAGCTTCTAAAACTAGTTCGGTTAGTAGTATGCAATTTCCAACTGGAGAACCTACCTTACATATATCACGACAGCAACTATCCTTGAACTACATTGCAAAAATATCATCCCAGAAACAGCTTCCTGTATTTTTCCACATCTGCAACCCTGGACTTTCTCCTAACAATAAGACCAAAAATTCTACACCCTCATAGAAAGAATAAAGCTCACAACTTTCGATAGGAATCATCTCAATCTATCGCTAAATATAAATGCAAACTATCACCCATGGACAAGCCACCCATTAACTATTGATGTAACACTTACCAAGTATCCCAAATCAACTACAAATTTCACAATAATTAAATCTCTATTCATGGAAATTCTAGACCACTATCCTAATTATTTGCAAATCTTTACCGATGCCTCTAAAACTCCAAATGATCACGCTGCTGTCTACTACAGTAAAGAAAATTCTTATAGCATATCGATACCAACCAACTGCAGTATACTAACAGGTGAGGCTACAGCTATTTTGGAAGCCCTAATCTTTTTCGAAAAGAGTAGAACGATGAAGTGCATTATCGTAACAGACTCATTAAATGCATTATTGGAACTAGAACAAATATATACCAACAACCCTATTATACAGAGTATAAAAAACGAACTAGAAAAATTTCGATCATTAGGAAAGGAAGCGGCTTTTATTTGGGTACCTTCACATGCAGGTATTTACGGAATGAAAAAACAGACCAACTGGCTAACAAAAGTCTAATGAAACTCAAAACATCCTGCAAAATTGAAGACATATCCGTACGCCGATCTAAAAAACCTGTTTAAAATCCACCGTATTATTACTTGGCAAAATTATTGGGAAAAATTAGGTACTAAATTAAATGTAATTTGCCAAAAAATAACTGATGTCCTGGAGACTCTTTAAACAAAAGAAACCAAGTCATTATTAATCGTTTAAGAATTGGCCATACTGCCTTAACACACAAATACCTAATAACAAAAGAACCACTACCTATCTGCTACAGCTGCTCTAACCCACTGACTGTAAAACACATCCTGCTTGATTGTCCTCAGTTCGAGGAAAAAAGAAGATCCCACGGATTCACAAATGATGATCTCAAGAGAGTTCTCACCAAAAAAAATTTGGACAGTGTTAAGCTAGTTAAAAGACATCAAGTTATTTAACTTTATTTAATGTAATATTTCATGTATTTGTTATATCCACTAATAACCCTTAAGGTAACTAACTTTCAAGGATTGTGCAAACTTTCAATCAAAATATCGTTACTTGCATCGAATATAGACGAAACGGAGACAGACGAAAACGAAAAACACGACAATGAAGAAAATATAGAAAGAATATGACACTAAGATACGAACTTGATAAGTTGTTCGACTTGTATAGATCTACAGTAATCGATTATTTTAAAATTGAAACGTCGAATACGGATTCCTAGATAAATCTCATAAAAATATCATTACCATTTTCTGGCAAAATAAACTTGAGGAACTTCACGACAAAATAATGAACGTTATATTTAAGGAAAATGTAGAATACAGTAACTGAAAACTTAATATTGTATCCAGTAAAACTATAAAAGACCGAAAATATTTTATTATACATTACCTTTTGATCCTGAAACGGGTAATATTACACCTGTTTCTCGAACTTTTTGCAAATAAGACTAATTCGACGAGTCGGAGACTTATTGTGTCGAAAATCAGCAAAGACGAAAACGCGCTATCTCAGAGTTCCACAAATGGTGTTAATTTACGAAAAGGTTTTGGCAGTAACTGATTTTGATCAATCTTAAGGAAAATATCAGAAAAAACATCTAGCTAAACATATCGAATAATCGGTATAAGTGAAGAATTTATTTCTTGTGGAGTAAGGATTCTGTTTTCGTTAAGTCTTTATTTAGACCTAGAGTTTTTTATAAACCTTAACACATAAGCTAAAATTCTTTGAATTTTAGGTGTTAAAACTTTAGAGCAACCCCGTATAATATACTTTCAGTCAAATTTTACCCGACCTTTATCTAACACCCCTCGAGAGGGGCTACAGGTAGTTGCGGACAGAAGACAGTCTCATTACAGTCTCATCACAACATCGTTACAATAAGGACGCTAGTTTTAAATTTATCGCTTACGAAATGTTTTACATGTGCCTTTTTTTTATTTCTTCAATACAGTTTAGTTTAAGTGATTTGTTTTTGTATTACTCTACGTGAAATTCTAATAAGATTTAACTTACATCCCCTACATAAATGGTCCTTGTTCGAGCCGAATTAACCAGTTATCAAAATATATTTTGCTGTACATTCCAATGGAAGCTGTATTTTTTTCGACGAATTTGCATCGTCCCATTCACACAGTATCGGAAGAAGGCAGGTATAATCTTTCGTCAAAGTCAAGGTTAGTGCATAAGTAATTTCCTATTACTCATTTTAATCTTTATGGTCGTAAAAGGGTTTATTTTGTATTTGATTTAATTCAGTGGAAAATATTTATTTTTAAAATCACGTATTTTACTGTTATAATACATTTAGAGATTTCAATATTTTCATTTATACATTAATACACGAATATAGTAGCGCCCTTAAACTTATTTCAATTTATTCATTTTCATTTATAAATTTTTACAAAGTTGAAATATTATCTTTAACGTTTTTTATTCACTCGCAAAACTTTTATACACATAACATTACATAATTTGCTTTTAATTTTTTTGCGTATACATACATACATTTTTATTTTTGTGAATATATTATATAAAATTATATTGTCAATATGACATCGCTACAGCAAAAACTAAACGCTCCTCAATCAAAGGTTCTGTAACTCGTTTTAGTACGTATTTTAATTCTATCAAAAACAAACCTTTAGAACAAATTAACTTTAGAGATTTACAACTTAGACTTGATAGAATTGAGAAACTTTTTGATGATTTTGACAACGCTCAATCACTTATTGAGGCCTCTGATGAGGACTATACTTCCAACGCAGATACTATCCATGGTATAGAAAGGTCGTCTTTCGAAACGTCGTTTTTTCATATTACTAGCGCTGTGCTAGATTTTATTGACACCAATCTTTCAAAACCCCGTGATCAAGCTGCTCAAGCTTCAAATTCGACAATTTCGTCCGAAAACAGTTCACAAACGTCTATTAACATTAGGTTATCCGCTATCAACTTGCACCCTCTTTGAGGGTGATTATGATAATTGGTTGTTCTTTAGAGATACATTTAATTCTATCATACATACCAGCACAGAACTTTCCAACATTCAGAAATTTCGTTATCTAAGATTATCCTTACAAGGTATTGCCGCAGAAACAATACGTAACCTGGACATTTCTGAAGCAACATATGAAACTGCATGGGAATTACTACAAGTCAGATTCGAAAACAAATGTCTTCTTGTTAATAATCATATTAAAAAATTATTTAACTTACCAAATGTTTCAAAAAATTCACATCATGATCTACGCACCTTACTTGATGGTTTCCAAAGACATTTACGCTCTCTTAAGTCCTTAGAATTAGACACAACGTCTTGGGATGCCCTTATCATATATCTAATCACTACAAAACTAGACAATGCTACACACAAAGAATGGGAACTGTCAATTAAAGACGACAAGATCACATTACCCAGTTTGAGTAACTTAACTGAATTTCTAGAAGGCAAATGTAGAGTCTTAGAATCTGTTAATCATCAAGAAGAAAAATCTCGTCCCAAATTCCCATCTACAGGCAATCCCAAGTCCAAAAATTTCTAAAAATTCTTCTAACTGTTCTTTACGCAAACAAAAACATATAATTTACGCTTGTCCTGAATTTCTTAAATTAGAAACGTCATTAAGACATAATGAAGCAAAACGCTTACGACTTTGCATAAATTGTCTGCGTAGTGGTCATTTCACTAAGGAATGCAAATCTTCCGGGTGTCATAAATGTGGGAAAATACACCACACACTTTTACACTTTCAAGGTAACTCACAAAAGCTTATTGAAACCCGTAATCAAACCAGCAGCAGTTTACCTTGCTCAAGTCCAGTTATATCAGAAAGCTCTAATGCACTGACAGCACGTAACATTTCGTTTGAGCACAAATCTACTACTTTGCGATCAACTGTAAAAATAAAAGTCTTTGACATCTCAGGTAACGAATACGAGGCTCGTGCGCTTCTAGATAACGGCTCGGAAAGTAATTTCATTTCCCAGCGCCTATTAAACCTTCTAAGGTTACCTACAACCAAAACACATTTTTCTATTTCTGGTATAAACCAAACAAATTATTTTGTAAGCTATAGAACATCAGTAAAATTTAAATCCAAAACTTTAAACTTTTCTCAAGTAATTTCATGCTTAGTACTTCCAGAAATTGCAGGAAATTTACCTTCTATCACATTCGATAAGAAAACACTTAATATCCCTTCTAATATTACTCTGGCTGATCCAGACTTCAATATTTCATCTCCTATTGATCTTCTTATCGGTGCAGATATCTTCTGGAATTTAATTTGTATTGGTCAGATTAAATTATCACCTGGACAACCGATTCTTCAAAAAACCAAACTTGGATGGATTATCTCAGGTCCATTATTTCCAAACAATAGCGTTGCAGTCAGAACTACATGCCATTTGTCGACCATAAACAATTTAAGCATTGAAGATCAACTTCAAAAATTTTGGGAAATTAAAGAATGCCCAAAAACAAAATTTTTGTCCAACGAAGAACTTTCTTGTAAAGATCACTTCTTAAAAACGACCTCTCTTAATTCTTCTGGTAGGTTTGTAGTATCACTTCCCTTGAAATCTTCCGGCGACAATCTAGGCAACTCTAAGACTACAGCAACAAAAAGATTTTATTCTCTCGAAAAGAAGCTTAATGCGAATTTTGAATTAAAAGATGATTACACTCGATTTATCGATGAATATTTATCCTTACACCATATGTCCGTTTTACCCTTTGTAACCATAGGATCTGAGTTCTTTCTTCCTCATCATTGTGTCTATAAAGGCAATAAAATTCGTGTTGTTTTTGACGGTTCTGCCAATACAGATTCAGGTGTTTCCCTGAACGACATTCTTATGATTGGACCTAATTTGCAAGATGATCTTTTCACTATCATCTCACGTTTTCGTAAACATAGTTTTGTACTAACAGCCGATATATAAAATATGTATCGACAAATACTGATAAAGGAGGAAGAACGCTCCTTAAAAAAAGATCATATGGCGATCTGATCATACAAACTCTCTCGAAACTTATACTTTAAACACCGTAACTTACGGTACTGCTTCTGCTAGTTTTCTTGCCACGAGATGTCTTCAAGAAGTGGCACATATGTATGCAACCGATTTTCCTGACATATCTTCTATAATTTTACGGGACTTTTATGTCAACGATCTTCACACAGGTGGTTCGACAATAGAAGATATCAAACGCATTCAATCACTTACTTCCGAATTAATGTCTCGTCATGGCTTCCAATTGAGAAAATGGAAGTCAAACGCTCCTATTTTAAACTTTGACAATCAAAATAATGTTTCCTTGGAAATTGGAGCTGACGATACTATCAAAACTTTGGGCTTATTGTGGAGTCCAAAATCTGACACTTGTCATATCAATGTTCAACCTATAGAGCACAAGTGTAAAGTTACAAAGAGACTTATTCTTTCGACTATATCAAAAATATTTGATCCACTAGGTTTGCTTTCGGCTGTAACTATAACAGCTAAAATTATTCTGCAAGATTTGTGGAAATTAAAAATTTCCTGGGACGAAGTCGTCCCCATGGATATCTTTACGAAATGGGTTACATATCAGACTCAACTGGTTAAACTTAATCAGTTACAAATTCCTAGGCATGTAATTTGTACAAACTACAACTCAATTCAACTACATGGTTTTTCAGATGCATCCACCACTGCATATTATGGTGCTTGCATTTATATTCGTTCATCTGAAAACTTCGAAAATTTTCGTTGTCATCTACTTTGCTCCAAAACCAGAGTAGCTCCTTTAAAACACATCCTCACGGTACCGCGCCTAGAACTTTGTGGAGCTTACTTGCTAGCTGAGTTGATAGACAAGGTAAAACAACACATGCAATTAGATTTTGAAGAAATCACTTACTGGTGCGACTCCACTATTGTTCTAGGATGGATAAAGACTTCTCCGAGTTTGTTAAAGACCTTTGTGGCAAATAGAGTTTCTCAAATTCAAACTTTGACCGAATCTCAAACATGGCGTTACGTGAATACACTTGAGAATCTCGCAGATCTTCTATCAAGGGGAATTTCTCCTACATCACTTATCACTTTCGAATTGTGGTTTCATGGCCCATCATGGCTAGCTAAACCAGAAACTCATTGGCCTAATAGAACATTCGAACCTTCTCAACTCTCTGAGCTTCGACCAGCATCAGCCCTTATCGCAAGAGTTCACATGAAATTGGACATCATCACTTCATTTGTAAAACTACAGCGCATTATCGCTTATGTACTACGCTTTTTAAATAATTGTAAATTTTCTCCTAAACGAAGGAACCTTTCTTGCGAGGAAATAGATAATGCTTTAAAATATATAATTCGAATAGTACAAAATGAAATATTTTATGACGACTTGACACACCTTAAGAGACATGGTAACGTTGACTCTAAAAGTAAACTTCTTACCCTCAATCCGTTTATCGATAAGTATAACCACATCGGTGGAAGACTGCATAATTCTGATTTTTGTTACGATAAAAAACATCCCATTGTCCTTGATTCTAAATACCACTTTACTACTATTCTTGTACGAAATGAGAATCTTACCTTAAATCATTGCGGTCCTCAATTACTATTAGCTTCCATTCGTGAAAAATTTTGGCCCATTAATGGACGTCAAGTGGTTCGCAGAATCGTTCGCGATTGTATTATCTGTTGTAGGGTGGCTCCTAAATTAGAAACCTATCTTATGGGTAATTTATCCTCGTAACGTCTTGTTCCCTCTAGGCCATTCCACAACTGTGGAGTTGACTATGCAGGACCTGTTTTGCTAGAGGATCGACACTCCCGAAATTATAAAACTATCAATTACAAAACTATCATCTGTTTAGCAACAAGTCGTAAGCAGCTTGACCACGTAATGAGCGTGTGAAAATGCGCTTCCATCTTTTCGGACAATGGTAGTACCTTCGTTGGCGCAAAAAATGAGCTTGTCAAATTTGTTGACACCTCTAGTTCAACTATTAGGGACAATTTAACTACCGAAGGTATCAATTGGCAGTTTATTCCGCCACGATCACCTCACTTTGGGGGAGTTTGGGAGGCGGGAGTAAAATCTTTCAAATTTCACCTAAAGCGTGTCATTGGCAATACAATTCTTTCATATGAAGAATTTTCCACTGTTTTATGTCAAATATAAGCTTGCCTAACCTCACGACCACTCTCACCAATGTCTAACGACCCTTCCGACTTACTTCCTCTTACTCCTGTACACTTTTTAATTGGATCCACATTGACCGCAATACCTGAACGGAATTTCTTAGATGAAGGAAAACAGCCTTAGCAGATTCCAAAGGCTTCAAAAAATGATCCAAGGTTATTGGACTAGGTGGTCCAAGGAATATATTTCATCCCTCCAGCAGCGAGTTAAGTAGAAAAAACATTTCAACAGTCTTCTTAGAATTGGAAGTCTAGTGCCTGGTAATGGTGCCTGGGTAGAGTGACTCAATTACATGCGGGTAGTGACGGAATAGTTCGTGCAGTGACAATTAAAAATATTAGAGGTTGTTTCAAGCGACCAATGACAAAGGTGTGCGTCCTACCCACAGATCAGTGACTTAAGTTTCAGTGAAACAAACGGTGAAACAAACTTTTAACTCAACTCGATTACTTGTTGAACCTCTACAGGCGTTCAATGGAGGCGGCTTAAATGTTAAAACTTTCGAGCAACCCCGTATAATAAAGTTTCAGTCAAATTTTACCCGACCTTTATCTAACACCCCTCGAGAGGGGCTACAGGTAGTTGCGGACAGAAGACAGTTTCATTACAGTCTCATCACAACATCGTTACAATAAGGACACTAGTTTTAAATTTATCGCTTACGAAATACTTTACATGTGCCTTTTTTTATTTCTTTAATACAGTTTAGTTTAAGTGATTTGTTTTTGTATTACTATACGTGAAATTCTAATAAGATTTAACTTTAATTACAATTTAAATTTACATTAGGCAAATAAGACCATCGGTGGAGTAAATTCAATAGAAAATTGTCATTAGTGACTGTAATTGTAAGAACAACATTTTTTTCCTCTTTTTGGACCTCCATTGATAAATCAGAATAAGATTCACTTAAACTTAAACTTAAACATCCTAATTTTTAGTAATATATATTGTAACATATTTGTAAATTTATAACATTTAAAGGGTTTTCACCCATGTATTTTAGTGGGTCATAGCATGTACACTTTGTTACACTGATGATGGAATTTACATTCCGAAAACGTTCTGTATTTGTGATATAGCCCGTTTGGGTATTTTATTTATACCTTTTTCTAAAAATTTCAAATAATTTTTTTTTTAATTAAATAATGTTGTTTTGTTATAAATAAGCGGATAATAACAAGTAACTTTATTTACCTATGAAATTAAAATAAAAAATCAACTAACCTAATTAACACGATCCCAACAAAGTAAAAAGTAACCGATAATAATAATTAACGCTAAGAATAGAAGAGCAAAGAGAGACAGACCGCTGCGTACCGTTCAATTTCTCGATTCAAAAATACGTTTGAGAATTTACGTTCCACAATCGACTCGTTTTAGTAT
This sequence comes from Diabrotica undecimpunctata, assembly GCF_040954645.1. Taxonomy (NCBI): domain Eukaryota; kingdom Metazoa; phylum Arthropoda; class Insecta; order Coleoptera; family Chrysomelidae; genus Diabrotica; species Diabrotica undecimpunctata. Next base: position 17,139 of record NW_027313026.1, read on the forward strand.
TGTCCAGTTTTTTTTTTAAATACAAAAAAACTGTCTGCTAATATAAAAAGACAATATTTGCCTTTATTGAAGTTTAAGTGATTTGAAAATGATGCATAAATAAGCTTATATTTAAAATTAATAGAATTAAGCTCAATCCGGCTCGAAGGACTATAAATGAATACTAATTGTAGGAAATATGAAAACGAATTGGTAAATTTAAGATTGAATTTCAAATAATATGGTTCTACAAATTATGCACAAAATCTCTTACCTTAAATTGGTGTTCTTTAGGATTTGGTTAATTATGCAGACCCAAATGTGATTACTCGATTCATCACTGCTCCATCACTTCAATGGATTCCTTCCATGAAATTCCTGTTGGATGTGAGACGGTACCCGCCCGATACGTAACGTTCCGAATTCTTAACCTATTTCGTTGAAGGCTGGAAGCGAAGTCGTACCAAAATCTACTCATTGGCGCATGCCTATTTGGATATATGAGCGATTTGTGTGCGTCGAAGTTAAATCATATTATATCGCGCTTTGAATGAAATGCGACCAATAAGCACATAAAGTTATTCTGCATCATTTTAAGGAAATATAATTATTAAAGATCTAAAACTTATTCTACCCGAAATAAATTAAGTATTATAATAATATTCAATATAAAATAAAGAAATAAGGATTCCAGAACAATCTATGCGAACTATATGACATAAAAGTAACAATTTCTAGTGTTAACTACCCACAATGTAATGGATCTGTAGAGAGATTTCATGGTACAGTCTCATCAAAGATCATTCCTTCACCATACTCCCGTGTACAACAATATGCTATAACAACACGAAAAATTAGACCCATGGTTTTCCACCATACGAACTTATATTTAGACATACTGCAGGACGACCACCAGAAACTCTATAAAATGAAAAAATACTAATGTCTATATACATTCGAGACCTGAATAATCGTATGGAATACTGTTACAAAATAGCAAGAGAAAAGAGAAAAAAAAAAAAACGGAAAGAACAGGCAAAAATAAGATTCGACGAAAATATTTGAGCACAACAGCCTGATTTTAAAATCGGTGATAAAGTTTAAATAAAAGAACCCCAAATTAGATCAAAATCAGAAAATGTTTTTAACGGACGTGTCGAAATTCAAGAACTCTTTACAAATTCCGCAATTATCCTAAACCCCAAACCTAACCAAACTTCCAAAGTAAATTTTGACAGACTAAAACCTTACTTCGAATAATTTTCCTTTACAGATTTTATGGACATTTTTTCAATCGCCCAATCCCAAATTCATCTCACTCACATAATTGGAATATTTTTTCATGAAAAAGAAACTATGCAAATATCTAACGATAAATTATCTAACGATAATTTATTTTCACGTTTTCTTCCTGAATAAATTAATTTTCAATTAAAATAATTGTCAGTTACTTTGGAACGGTTTGATGTGGCAACGCCCACCTCTAGCTTTTAAAACTGATATAGCGTTAATTACCTGGGCCGGTTTTGTTTTTAGTTTTTTTATGTTGAGAGTAAATAAAATTTCCTTCGCCTTCCTAAATTTATCGAGGTTATGCACTTACCTTTCTTCCAATGTCTTTGCTATAATTACCATTAACACTTTTATTCTTCTATTACACACTGCACGCAAAATCAGCAGAATTATCGACTCACAATAACCAAAAATTGAAATTATTATGGAGCAGAATTTACACACGTCTATTCCTTACACTAAAGATTAAACAACGTTATGCCCTTATCACATAGCTGTACCAAATTTTTCTTTTTTGCTATGCTTATTGGCAAATGTGCATCATAAAGTCACTTAAGTTCTTCAAGATTGCTTGTATTAGTTGATAACTTGGCGTGCTTTTTTCTTGTTGACTGCCGTGCAGTATCAGTAAAGAAATAATTGAAGCTTGTTGACATGTCATAATTAAAATAGATTCTGTTTGTCTCTCCTTTCACGAATCTCATTCTTTTTATCTTCAACCACATTATTTTTTCACCCTTTTGGTCTTTTGACCGGTTTTTAATTAAAGTGTGTGACAAATTTTTTAAATCATAAAAGTCGTAGTATTTAAATTATTTACATTTGTATGGTTCTATACATACTTTTTTATCATCAATCTTGATATTTTTAGTTCCTTTTGCATTTTAAAAAATAGACCAGTAATATGGCATCCTATAGATAGATCTGTGTTTTTTAGCGGTTTCGACACTACTATGCATAGAGTCAACTTCCATATAGGAATGTCCAGACTCTTAATAATATTTAAATGGTCTATGTTTTGAACATCCCATAATAGTAAGGCTGCAATATGCTGATTACGATTCTGTCCTCAGCAGGTATCAGAAAATAAACTTATTTCACTTACATACTGGAACACATTTTGAAAAGTAGTGAAGTATAATCATCCTATTTCAGAACTTCCTCGTCTACCGTTAATTTCTGACCAGGCAAAACAGCAAGCTGCATTTGGTAATGCGGCTTCATATACACAAATTTTTTTTTTTTTTTTATTTAGCTTTACGTGTCTCGACAGCTCGACACTGACACAGGTACAATTCTATTAGATTACATTACAAGAATATATAGTAACATTACAATTAATAAAGAAATACATTAAATATTGGTACGATGAAGTTAAATGTGTCGATAGCAATTAAAGTAAACCAACCATTTTCGTATATTTATCGTCCTTACTCGACGCAATGAGTACAAGAAAGATGGTAATTTATATGGGTAAATTGTTGATGCATAGTGGAATATAAATATTTCCAGCATCGCTCTTAATGGCTTGATTAAGCGTGAGTATACAATTTACTTTAATTGCTATCGACCCATTTAACTTCATCTTTCATCACTAGATGTCTCTAGTAGCATACTCTGGTAATTATTTTTTCTATAATTGCTAGAGTAGTCGGTGCGTTTTGGTTTAGTTTGAGTTTTCTTACAAGCTCTCTCTGATGACGGGAAGACCCAGAAACACGTGTCAGGGAGTGGTAAGAAGCTCAAATTAAATCGAAACGCAACCATTTTCGTATATTTATCGTCCTTACTCGACGCAATGAGTACAAGAAAGATGGTAATTTATATGGGTAAATTGTTGATGCATAGTGGAATATAAATATTTCCAGCATCGCTCTTAATGGCTTGATTAAGCGTGAGTATACAATTTACTTTAATTGCTATCGACACATTTAACTTCATCTTTCATCACTAGATGTCTCTAGTAGCATACTCTGGTAATTATTTTTTCTATAATTGCTAGAGTAGTCGGTGCGTTTTGGTTTAGTTTGAGTTTTCTTACAAGCTCTCTCTGATGACGGGAAGACCCAGAAACACGTGTCAGGGAGTGATAAGAAGCTCAAATTAAATCGAAACGCAACCATTTTCGTATAAATATTGGTACAATTATTAATTATCAAATTCTAAACTACGTTTCTTCTTCTAAATATCCTGGTAAAGCTTGGTTTCATAGAGGAAATTAATAAGGTTTTGGAATTGATCTGGCGAACTGAGAATATTTTGTAGGTTTTGACTCAAACGATTATTTTTTCTTTCGTTGTTCGAAAGTGGGGACAGTCTACGAGAATATGTTTAACAGATAGAATATTACCACAGTGTGTGCATGTAGGTGGATCTTGGGAAGTCATTAAATGTTTATGAGTTAGTCTTGTATGGCCGATTCTAAGTTGGCGAATTAAGATTTTGTTTTTTCGTGTCATGGAAGAAAACTCAAGCTTTTTAACGCTGGGATGGATGTCACGAAGCTTGGAGATTTTATTCCAGTGATCTTGCCAAGACATTTGGAGGATATTTTTAAAATGCGACTGTAAATCTGTATGAAGTTGTATGTTTTCAGTCTCCATATTAGAAGACGAGGCTTGTTTTGCAAAGAGGTCGGCTAGTTCGTTACCTGGGTTTCCTACATGAGACGAAATCCAGATCATGGTTATGGATACTCCCATTGAGAATAAACTATCGAAAGAGTTTTGAATAGCTTGAACCAAAGGATGTACCGTGTACATACTTTTGAGAGAATAGATAGACGCTAAACAGTCTGTACATATTGCTACTTTTTTATATTTTGGAGATAATAAGTTTGTAGCTTGGAGAATAGAGAATAATTCAGCAGTATGTATGCAGAAGAAGAGCGGGAGATTACCAGATGTGATTAAATCGGTGTTTGAAGTTACAGCACATCCAAGAGCTGTAGGACTCTTAGAAGCATCTGTGTATAAAATTCGGTCAAATCTGTTGTTAGCAATTAATTCTTTAAAGGTTTGCCTTAGAAATTGTGGATTTTTCTGATGCTTATCATAATTAGTTAACGAGAGATTAAAATCTGCTATCGATTTATTCCAGGGAGGTTTAGGTGATATTAATATTGGAGTTGTGACTGAAAGATCGATATTATTCAGATGTGGTGAGAGATACTGTGGCATAGACTGAAGTTTAATAGGAGAAGGAGAGTTTAAAAGTTCATTACTTAATAATTTATAAGCTGGGTTTTCGGTATTAGCTGAGATTCGAGACGAATATTTTAAAAGGAGTTGCCGGCGACGTAGCCAGAGGGGAAATTCATTAGCTTCTCTGTATAAACTCTCTGCGGGGCTTGACCTAAAGGCTCCAAGGCATATTCGGAGTACAGTGTTGTGTACAGAATTAAGAAGTTTTAAATCTGATGGGCTAGCTGACATATAAATGAAACTGCAGTAGTCTATTTTAGAACGAATAAGACATCTATATATCTGAAGCAAGGAGTCTTCGTCCGCACCCCAACGATGATTAGACAGAGTTTTTAATAGGTTAAGATTTGTCATGCACTTAGTTTTGAGATCTTTTAAATGGCATTTCCAATTAAGTTTACTGACAAATATGAGTCCTAAAATCCGCATACTCTTTACTGTAGGTGGACAAGTACCATTTATGGTAATTTTAGGAATTATAGTACTGGCTGTCCTGCAAGAAAACTTAATGATTTTTGTCTTTTCAACAGAAAAGTTAAATCCACTTACTGAAGTCCATTCAAGCAATTGGTCAGTAGCATTCTGAAGTAGTTTGCAAGTGGCAACAGTTTCTTTGCCTCGGCAGAAAATTATTAAATCATCTGCGTAGAGTGCAAACTTGACCGGAAGCTCAATTTTATTACATATATCGCTTAAAACAAGAATAAGGAGTGTAGGACTCAATACCGACCCTTGGGGAACGCCATCAGTTTGTTTGAAAGTCCTAGAGATTTTGCCATTTTCTCTTACGTTAAAGGTTCTATTTGTTAGAAATTGATTAATAAATGAAGATATATTTCCAGATATACTGTACTCCTCGAGTTTAGCTATAACAAGAGGCGTATACAGAGTATCGAATGCTTTTTCGATATCAAACGAAACAGCTATTAGGTCTTGTTTGCATTGAAAGACGTTAATGATTGATGTTTGGAGGATTGCTAGATTGTCTGCTGTACTTCGGTGTGATCTAAAACCTGATTGTGCCAAATTTATTATTTTATATTTTTATAGAAACCACAGGAGTCTTTTATTGATCATTTTCTCCCTAAGTTTGCACATTGTACATGTAAGAGAAATTGGTCTGTAGGAATTTAGATCAGTTAAAGGTTTGCCTTGTTTTTTAACAGGAATTATTATGGATATTTGCCAAAAATTTGGAAATGATTTTTTGGTCCATATTATATTGTAAATTTCCAGCAGTTTAGCTAGGCTAGGCCTTGAAAGATTTTTAATAAAGATAAAAGGAATGTTATCTGGACCTGCAGCTGAATTTTTGCAACAGAACAATGTGTCTGATAATTCTTGTAATGTAAACGGCATATTTAGAGAAATTTGATCGGATTTTCTGCTATCAGATAAACTGGAGTTTAGATTAGTAGACATGGGAAGCTGCCAATTTGAAGTAAGTCTATTAGTTGCTTTCTTATGAAAAGTTTCACCCAAGATGTTAACAATTTGTTGACTACAAGTGACTGTGCTGTTTTGAGTAAGTATGGCAGAAATTTTTGAATACGTTTTCTTTCCTGTCATGTGTTTAATTTTTTTCCAAATTTTTCTAGAAGGAGTATCAGTATTTATGGATGAGACGTGTTTTTTCCAAAAGTCTTTTTTGCTTTGTTTAATTACATACTTAGACTTGGCTCTCAGATTTTTTAAGGTAATTAAATTTTCTTTAGTACTGTCTCTGCGGTATTTGTTTAATGCTGCCTTACTTTGTTGTAAAGCCAGAGAGCATCTTTCATTCCACCAAGGTGTTGTTTTACGAGACAAAAAAATTGCTGTTTGTCCGATATTTGCTTCAGAAGCGGAGATTATACAGTTATTGAAAGCGCTAATATTTTCATTTGCATCTTCTGATAACTGCAGCTGATTTAATTTGCTTTCAGTATATAATCGAAAGCCATCCCAATTGGCATTAGAAATGTTCCATTTTTTAAAGGGGTCGAAATGTTTTGCAGATATTTCAGATATTAAAATAGGATATGATTACTGTCATAGATGGGCTGGACATGTGTCAAGAGCAAATGAAAATTACCCACCCAGACGAACTCTATTATCGGTCCCAGTGGGAAATAGGAGTAGAAGCAGACCACGACTGAGATGGAGGGACGGTGTGGACGAGGACGCAAGGAAAATCGGCGCGGCAAATTGGCAACGGTTGGCGATGAACAGAAACGACTGGCGAAATAGACTGGGGAAGGTCAAGGCTCAACTAGAGCTGTAGCACCACTGATGATGATGAATGATTACTGATAGATAGATAGATAGATGTCATAAAGATAGTCAGCTGGTTTCCATGTGAGGTTAGGATATATTTTTGGGTGGCACAAACTTAAATATATGGTAATATTTAATACATTTTCGACAGTCTTTCTCCGGCCCAAGGTTTTTTCAGAACCCCACAATGTATTGTGGGCATTGAAATCTCCAACTAGAAGGAAAGGTGAAGGAAGTTGGTATATGAGGTCCACTAAATCAGCTTCGGATAAACTATAATTTGGAGGACTCTGAGATAGCGCGT
>NW_027313027.1:0-24171 GCF_040954645.1 Diabrotica undecimpunctata
CGCGCTATCTCAGAGTCTCTAGCGTAGCGCCCAGGACTATGGAGGGGGTAGGAAATCGATGTCCGCGACACTCCTTAGAGGTGGAACTATAAGTTATTTTGTCACGTACGTTTCCCATTGCAATTTATCACTTACGATGAAGGCGATTGGAAACCAAATGGCATTTAAATTGATCGATCTTTGGAAATTTCTTATAAATACTTTCTAAACTTTCCAAGATATAATTATTTTAAAAATAAATAAACAATGTCATAAAACTTCTTTAGTTACGGATATTTAATTTATCTCAACATTCCCATGTATTTTGTTTTTGTTAAATTAAACTTCAACTGGAAAAATTAGTTTCATTCAAAATATAATAAAGCCATATTATATAACCACATTTAACATAATGTATGTATTGAAAAATAATACAAATTGAAATCGATTAAAACCAAACGTCGAAATATATATAAATTTGACAAATATCGCCAGCGTTCCATTAAAATTGGCTAGTTTATAGTTCGTATTAGAAAAAAACACGTTTTATGATGAAATTATTATTGAAAGCCACATTTTAAACGATAAACCATTGAAGCACATATATTAATTGGATGAATATTAAGTTATCTGAAGTTATAAAGCAAATTAATGGCAAAATATTGGAATACTGAAACAATGTTCATATGGCCATTTATTTGTCTTGAGAAAACATATGATATAGTTTCCCGAGAAGTTCTTTGTTGGGTATTGAATACGAAAGGAGTTTTGAGATTGTATGTGAAGATTGTGAATAAGAGAGATACACTTTTTGCGAAAATAAGGTTACATCAGATTATAGAACACACCAGAATATTTAGAATCTTTAGTTACAGATGAAGTTAACTACTACAGAGAATATGATAACTTTGAATGGCGAAATCATTATGAAAAATATTAGTTTTAGGTATCTACGATCATACCTAAGCATCTCTGAGAAAGAACTTCTTATGTATTCTATTGTGAATTACTTTTAAAAACAGTTTCAAGACATGACTCATATGGTGCGATGTTCATTGCACTCCTTTGTATTGGCTTTTTGGAAAGGTATAAATGTCAATTGGAACCATTCTGTAGGTATTATACCTGTTCTATATATGGTATTAAATAGATAAAAAAGGTCAATAGATTCAAGGTACTAATACATGGTCGTAAAACGACTCAAGGGGCGGTCAAAAATACTATATATGGACCAAGTACAGGCGAGTTTGACTGATCTCGACTAGAAACTCGTGAACAAAAGCTAGAAATGGGAATAAGTGGAGAGGATGAATTAAACAGACTAAGGCCCATTTATTGCCTGTACATTGTTTCTTTGAGCAGTATTCGTTTTTAAGATTGCTAGGTTGCTAACTTTAAACATCACCCTCCACAATTTATCCGGGCTTGGGACCGGCTGAGGTAACCGCAGAGCTACTTCAATCCACCCAGCAATTACACCAGGCAGTGATAAGATAGGGAGTCCTTTATTGTTCACCCTGATCATGGATGGAATAACAAAAAAAGTAGGAAATAAAAAGGATACCAAATGTGAGAAAAACAACAAGGATGATTTACAACGTATGCTGCACCAATTAACATAACCGCCAAAAAAATTTAACATGTTAATTTACCCAAAAAAGACAAAATGCATGGTGATACAGCAAATTTACTAAGATGTAAATTGGAGCTGGAAGGTCAGATAATAGAACAAGCAATGGATTTTTAATTATCTAGATCAGATAGACGACGTAAGTGCAAGGTGGAGAACATCAAGTACTGAGTAAGAAGAGCAGAATGGAACGATCATATAAGGCGAATGACAGCAAAAAGCAGTAAAGACGGCGAGAGATGGTTCCCTAATAGGAAGACCACTAAAACGATGGAACGACAACTTACTGGAGGCAGATTGAAAAACATACAGTCATGTTTATATAAAAAGAAGAAGAAGAAGACGCAGAAGAAGTAGAATGTCCAACCTGGGCTATGGAGTCAATGGTGCTCATGATTATTGTTGGTATGATCAGTTGAAGTATTCTCTATTATAGCTTAACTAAAATAAGATTGCCAAATTGTTGTATTCTTTTACTTTATAATATTTGTTTCGCTCACGATAATATGAGTCGCCTCAAAATTGTCAAAACGCCATTTTCCAAGTTTTGAGATATGTACTCCCCTGAATTCGTCTCATTGGTACCTATCGACTGGTATTAATGTTCAGTATTAAAACAGTCAAAAATTTGGCCTAAAAACCATCACAAAGTTTGCCTTTGTAAGTTTCAAAGTAACCTATGTTTTTACCAAATGACCACGTGACCTGAATATCGTAAACAAGAAACATGGCAGACTCACTTTAATCAGTGCTTGGTTATTTACAAATTTTTAGCATTTAATAGCACATTAATCGAAATTTAAGAACTTTAGTTAATACAAAAAGTTAATACAAAGAAAATGGATATTTCACCCGTGCCCGTGCCTAACTAAATGCCTAAAAAGAATTAGACAACCTGAAAAAATGGAAATGTAATGTTAACGTCTTAGGTAAGTGTACTAATTGTAACAGTATGGCTTAAACCTCTATTTGAATTTAAAATCTCTTGTTTTTGACCCACCAATTTTTCAGGAGACCTAAAAAAAGTTTTCTTTCTATCCAGATACATCGAAAAGTACCAAAACAACCGCAGTGCCAGCACAAATCAACAGCTTTTGAGTGCAGAAAATTGGAACTAAGTGAACTTGCAGTAGTCAACAAACAATTCTACTCCAATTCAACAAAGATTGCAAAAGATCCATTTATAATAAATAGTATTGAAATACTATTTAAATTAAATGCATCATGCAGGATGTAAAGAGGCGACATAAGCAGCAAGAATTGCAAAAAGGATCCAGAATATCAGCGAAAACAACGACGTGCAAAAAGCTTATTAATTTAAGTGATAATACTGTTGTAAATTGTAAACTTTTTGAACTGGAAGACCGAGGCTGATAGGTTCATTAAAGCTACAAGGCAGTGGCATTTTAAATTTACCGAATGTAAACGACTTTATCTGAAGCGATCCATCAAAAAACCTGGAGACATTTTGGTAAAAAGTGATTAAAATTTCAACGTTTCAACTGGAGTGTTTTAAATCTTAACCAAGATTAAAGATGAATCTCGTATGAATCCTACCATACTTGAAGGCAACAATATACAAAATCTAAATTGGATGAATTTAAAGGACGTCAAGAATTTGCTTAAAATTCATTTTGGAGACACTTGGCTCCAAAATCCAAGGTTGGAATATTACAAAGCACTTTTACAGAACATGTATCTATCAAGCATACCTGCATTCTGTGGTCCACAAAGTAAAGAAAACATAGCACTATCTGTGTAATATCACTAAAATTTCATTAAAATAAAATGAATTTTGACAAGAATGACTTTTGATTTAACTAGACCCATTTCAAATAACTTGGAGGCAGCTACATTTGTATCAAAGTAACCAAAGTTACAGTACTAGTATCACAATCGCCAATTTTCATTTTACTTTTTGAATTTTCTCTCAGTAAATACTTGACAGAGTATAAAAATGTGTGTGAAACAAATAACTCATTACATATTTACAACAAATTATAACAAAAGCTACCACAGAATTTTGCCGTTCCTGTAAAATTGGTGTAAAAAAGGCGGAGATTGGCGACTTTTATAATAGGCGACTCATATTTTCTTTGTCGATATGTATGCCTTTCATCTTATCTATTCTATATATAACGATATTTAAGCTTTATAACGTTATTTATCTAAACCTAGAAGATACTACAAGTAAACTTGCATTTGTTATTATTATTACATGCGCACCTATTTTTCAATAGAAAAATATATCCCTGGTGTTCTATAAATCACTCTAAGTACATCTAAAGAAACATCTTGCACCCGCACCAAAAATGATTTGCTATTGTCGTATTCAGCTGCTCAAGGCCTACGTCCTAAAAGCGATATGCATCGGTTGGGGTCTTCTACATGGCCGACGAATAATAGATCCCTAATATAAGACGATCTCAAAGGACCGGGATTAGTTAGAGTTGATTATATGAATGAATTATAAATAAATCATTCACGTCTGGTGAATGATCCTTATTTAGAATCGCCATTGGAAGTCTTGTTTTGTTATTTAACCTTGTTCATTAATTATTATAGCCCATAAAAGGAACCTAAAGCAATTTTATTTTTAAATTGGCTAAAGAAAAATATTTACGTTTTTTTGTACACATTTGGAAATTGATTTGTTTCGTTAATTAGATTGAAAATTTGTTTACTTACGGAATATTTAGAATAACCTTACAATTTAAAGTCAATATTTTTATTTCTGAAAATTTTCCAAATAGGTAAACATTAATAAAAATGACAAAATAAAAGAATCTTGAAAACCATGTGGTATATCGCCACTGACTACTTTAACATCACATTTTCGTGACACAACAATAACTTAAAAAATTCTCTTGATTGCAAAAATGCTTTTGTTGTAGCATATTAATACGCTACATATAAGCATGTTTATAATTTTTATAAACAGTAATTAAAATTAAAAATTACCATAAGTCAAAATGCCATATAAAACATTTGGCAGTAAATAAGATCTTTTGTGTATAACCTTAATTTCCTTAAACTCTATAGTGCCAATGTTTCTGAAAAAATTGTTCAGTTTTCTACATTTGCAAACAAATACTATACAGTAGCAGCCAACATTTCAAAGAATTGCCAATATAACTTACCTGTGAAATAAACAGCGATTAGGGATCATCTTTAGAAATTCGAGGGTCGCGTTGTACAAGCAAGAACATCATCATTCTCTTCGCCCTTATCCCTATGCGGGGCCCGGCCCTCTTTCCTAATTACATTTCTCCATAAGCGTCTATCTTTGGTCATACCAATATATTAAAATTTTGACATGTCTTGCCTTTACTGACATGTCTTGCCTAACTCCCAGGTCTTTTTTGGTCTTCCTCTCCTTGGTAACAATTGGTGCCACCCCTAGACTTCCCCTAATAGACTCATTCCTAATTTTATCCTTTTTTGTCACTCCACTTATCCATCTAAGCATTCTCATTTCCGTCATATACATTCGTTGTTCCTCTTTCTTTCCGTACATCATAGCTGGTCTTATGGCTGTTTTATAAAAATTTGTTTTCAGCTTCATTGGAATTTTTCTGTCACATAACACACCACTCGCTTCCTTCCACTTCATCCATCCAACCCTAATTATACTGCAGGCATCTCCATTTATTCCTCCATTACTCTGTGACACGGATCCCAGGTACTTAAAACTATTACTTTTCACAATTATTTCACCATCCAAATATATCATTATATTAGCTCCATCTTTATTGTCGCATTGCACAAGCAAAAACTGAAGATCAGAATACTGAGGGATGTGTATTTTCCGTGCTGCTACATGGCCAGGGCCGCCGCTAAGGTATTGGCCGCCCCGTGTGCAACTTAATATTTGCCGCCCCCTTCCAACACTTTAGACATACATACTATTATTTAAAGAAATGTCCAGAAGATGCATAATATAACAATAATAATTTGTAAATAGATAAGTACTTACTTGAACATTTAGACTAATCTCCATGATCCAACGTCCATATATTATCCTAATGTATATCCTAATATCCTAATTTAAACGTCCATTATCCTAATTTAATAACCATTATCCAACGTCCAGAATATGTATATCCTAATATCCTAATTTAAACGTCCATTTAATTAAAATAAACCGTGAATAGAAACATAAACACATAAAAAAACTAAAAACGCACTTTTCGGGCTTTCGTCTCGGAAAACTTTTTGACAATATCTTTAATGTCCAATGTCACACACACTTCATGTTCTATAGATAACATTGCAGAAAGCAGAAACACATCTTACTTCAATTGTTATTTGTTCTACGTGCGCCCCAATGTTTTTTCTCCATTTCATATAATTTTTGATGAGCAGAGTCAACTGTTAATCCTTTTTTTAATGTTGTAGATAGTTTAAACAGTTTTTGAGAATATTTTATATGAGCTGCACCGGATTCATGTCTTTTTAAAATAATAGCTAAATGTTGCCAGTCACTTACCCCATTAATTCCACTAAGTAATTATCACAGCAAAACAGTTTGCAAGGTGCACAAAAAACAATATTTAGTGATAATGAGTAAAGTAACCACGGGCGATGAATTTGGTCTTGATTAGGTAATGTGCGATAATAATAAGTTTCTGAAAATTTGCTATTATTTGTATCTCTGGGGAAGTTATTTTTTGTAATTTGCTGAGAAAAATTTTCAACAACAAATTGAATTTCACTTGGATTCATATTTGCAGACCATTTTCCGGGATCATCTGAAACCAAGTATATGCTGGAGCTTCCTACACTGCAATCCAGATTAACTGGAACATTAATTATTCTGTCTTGGTTGGTGGTTTCAGGTTCAGGCGTTTCAGCATCACCACTCGCACTATCGCTATTATTGTCATCAAATCATCCGTCTCTATCCACAGGAATATTCAATTGTTTGGTACTTTTTTCTACGGTTTGGACTTCGCTTGAAGTTGAAGGTCCTAAATTTATATCCGAGTCTTCTATATTTTCATGTATGTTTTTCATCATTTTGTTTTTCATCATATGTTTTCATTAATACCTCTATGAAAGGTTTTCACTTCATCCTCCAAAAGGAGGAGACACGGGGTCTCCTCCATTCTGCTTATGTGGTTATTCTTAACAACATTCACCTTAATAACAACTAACCTTAATAATTCCTCAAAGAAATATCATTCTTCTAACGTTTCTTTTATTGTTATTTTTATTTTTACATTTGAAGTAATTTTAATTTTTTAATGTATTGCTGTAAGGAACGTGCTTGAGACAATTTAATCTTGACATTCCATATTTCAAATACTTCAATGTCAGTTTTTATTTGCGAAATCTTTTAATTTCTGTGAGTGTTTTTAAATGTATGTGTACACCATTTTTTGTAATGTTCAAATTGTTTCAGTTTACTCCTGAGGAAGCTATCAAATAAATAGGGAAATATTGAGTATCTTAGAAAAAACGTATTTATATATATATATATATATATATATATATATATATATATATATATATATATATATATATATATATATATAATATAATATAATTCTAATATAATTCCTTTTCCGAATATTGGATTTACTCTTCTAACTTATAAATAATTCAATAACTACAATAGACATTTTCTATATATCCCCTCTATTCCTTATAACAGGCATAACCATTTCATTCTATTGTTAGAGTAAAAAAATTCCATCGCTATCGACGGTTAATTCTAAAGTCAGTTACATCATATCAGAGTAAACTTAATGTCATCCGCTCGATAAACCATATGTCGGAGAATTCCTACTTTATTGTGTTGACTTCAAGAACCAAACAATATATTTTCTTGAGGAGGGATAAATGGATTTTGTAATAACTCAATTTAGCGGAGTTTCAAGTTTCTTAGTAGGCTTTAGTTATTTTCCAGTGTTTGCTCTAGAAACATTTTGTAGAAATCTTTAATTCGCAAAAATGTCTATTTAAGTGTTCTTTTATGTGTAATGTCGTCAACAACCCATAATCATTTTCGTTAATAACAAAATTATAATAGTAATTAATATATATGCACTAACAAATCAATAGGATAATGAAACCAAAGAAGATGTCTAAGCAGATATTCAGTGTTAATAAAAATTAAAAGAACTTACAGTGCTAAACTTTTTTATGACGTAACAAATTTTATACAAAACGCAGAAATGTTGAAGTGGATACGAACATAAGAAAAAATGAACATGTCGTAGCAAAGTATTCATGGTGTATGAAACAAGAATGGCAATGGGACAAAGATAAGCGAGATGTGCTCGACAAATAATGGTATGATTCTTCTTCTTCTTTAAGTTCTATCTTCTATGGAAGGTTGTAAATCATCATTGCTATGCGGACTCTGTTGACTGCCGCTCTAAAAAGTACTGCACTACTGCATTCAAACCATTCCCTTAAGTTTTTAAGCCAGGATATTTTTCGTCTTCCCACATTTCGCTTTCCTCGGATTTTGCCTTGCATAATAAGTTGTAATAATGCGTATTTTTGCCCTCTCATCACATGTCCAATGGTATGATTAGTGAAACGTTATTTCCAAACCAAAATATCGATAAAATATCATGGAAGTTTTCAGAAGCAGGCATCAAGAATTCCAAAAAGAAGAAAAGAACATAAATTACATTTCTTAAAGTAATGACAGCGCCGGTTTTAACCTATGGTAGTGAAACGTGGACAGTGAGATTCTTAATGAAAACAAAAGTATGTACATTGAGAAACCAAATCAGCAATAGCTGATATAAGGGCCGAATTATATATATCCTCGATTAACAACAAAATACAACAAAAAACGTTAAAATGGAGGGAACGTATTATAAAATATTGAATAGACTTCTTTGACAAATAATCTGAAATAGTTAAAATATTATTATAAAATCTCAAATTACCAAGTACGCATTTTTATCAATACCGAATAAATATCCAAAAAAGTTATATATAAACATATTCCTTATATGGAAATAATATTATATACCCTACCTAACGTTCCTTCAAATTAAGTAATCTGAAAACATATGGCGTGTGCGTGCAGAAAAATGGGTCTAACCTTTGATTGCCAGCTGATTATGTTATTATTTACCGACATTATTTTTTGTAATTTTGTAATTTAAATATACACTAACTCTAGATAAAATAAATTAACTTGTGGCTTTAACAAATTATTCCAAATAATACCTAAGGTATCGTAAGTATATACCTTCTCTCAAATAATTACAGAACAACACATAGGATTTTACTATACTTTTTGGGGTTATCTATACCCTGGGGTCAAAAATGGTCAAATCCAAAAATTAAAGAAATGTACTTGTATCGTTGGTAAAAAACGTTGAAGACCAGTCTTCTTCTTCTTCTTCTTCGCGCGACTAGGATTACTCCTGTTTGTCTGCCTCTTATTCTGTTTCAGTCGTTGTTGACTGTACATTATCTTTCCACATTTTTGGCGGCCTTCCAACGGGTCTTCTGCTATAAGGCTTGTTGTTTTCACAGATGTTCGCTAAACTATCTGGTCCCATTCGGTTTACATGTTCGTTCCAGTTTTTTTTTTTCTTGTTTTTATTTACCTGGTAATATTTTGAATTTTGCATTGTTCGCGTATACTTCTGCTGGTTTGTCTGTCTCTTAATGATATGCCCGCTATTGATCTTAATACTTTCATTTCGTTATTGTTGATTTGTTGTTTCGTCTTTCTTGTATCGGTCCTTGTCTCCGCTGCATATGTTACTTACTGTTGTCTTGTATACTTTCATTTTGCTTTCCATGGTCAGATATTTGTTTCTCCATATGGTTTTTCGGAGGCAACCACTTACTCTTGCCGCTTTTGATGCTTGCCTTGTGGTCTCTGTTCTTATATCCCTGTCACTAGTGATCTCTACTCCTAGGTAATTGAATTTCATTACTTTTTTTGCCGTCTATTTCTAGTTTGCATCTACGCGGCTCTTTACTGATCACTATACATTTAGTTTTTTCTACTGATATTCTCATATTAAGTTTGCTGTGATATTGAATTTGTGGAGCTGCCTTTGTAGTTTATCTTCGTTATCAGCAATTAGTACTGCATCATCGGCATAGCATAGTATCGTGATTTTATGCGTTCCCATGTGGCATCAGAAAAACTGATGCTGCGTAAAGTGCAATGTAGAATAATGAAAGGCGTTTTCCACTCAAAAAAGCAGAAGTAAGTGACAGACTACTTTCAAAAAGTGAAAAAATGTAAGTACTTATTCAAAATTGTAAATTAAAGCTTTAGGTGAAACTTCATTTTTATTTTTCGCATTTATGTATTTGACAACCGTGCCACTCAACTCCACGGATAAACGGGAGTTGACTGCATTTGTAAAATTTTATTCCCACTTCACCTGCCTACTATAGGTCATATTCCGTAAACTTTTCTTGAGAATTATTCAGAGGCCCCCTTGGGAATTATTCACGTATTACCCCATATATAGATAACCACGGGAACATAAAAAACTTTTTATATCTGTTACTTTCTGGACAATACGTACACCATTCGCTCCCTATTTTAAAGAGAGCAACCTCTCGTAAATTTCTCATTGTTTTTTAGCCACCCTACACGTATTTTTTATCGCATGAGGGGTCTAGAGTGTTATCCTGCAGCAGATGCTCAAACGGCCTTACCCACTCTGTCAGAGGATTAAATCCATGAAATTAGAAACAATCAACCGTGTTTTTGTTGCATTTTGTATTATGTGTGACATGTGACATACAACCAAATATGAGCGGGGATTAAAGCATAGATCATTTTAATTACAATTATTTCTATTGAACATTATTGTAGAAAAAGTGTGCAGTTTGTGTAGAATTGAATAATTTAAATTAAAAGTTACTATATATAATATATATATATATATATATATATATATATATATATATAGATATATATATATATATATATGTATATATATATATATATATATATATATATATATATATATATATATATATGTATACATATATATATATATATTACATATATATATATATATATATATATATATATATATATATATATATTATATATATATATATATATATATATATATATATAGTATATATATATATATATGTATACATATATATATATATATATATATATATATATATATATATATATATATATATATATATATATATATATAAATTAAGGAACACTCGAAGAGTAGTGGGTTTTTTCGGTCAAAGTGGAGAAATAAAAGACAAAGAAGGTGGCTACTTCATCTATTTATTGAAGATGTTTCGCTTTCTGCTCAGAAAGCATCATCAGTTCATACAAAAAGAACAATATGAAACCAAACATCCATAGAGAAGTTAAAACATGTGTGTTACCTTACAAAGACATGTAGCAGTCAATGATATTAAAAATGTGAAAAAGCTTACGATACTGGACATTTAGAGATAAAGTTGTATAAACAATTAATTGAAACTAGGTATAGTTTACAAATTAACAGAATTAGCACAGCAAAAGAACATGTGATAATCATACATGTATATAAAAAAGTTATTATAAAAAACTTAGTAAAAAAAACATTAAAATTTTGATGTGTAAAGAACTAGAAAGATCATGAGAATGCACTTACAACAATTTATTTAAAATTAGTTAAATTTTAATTTTGACTTTAGGTAACATTATTGAATTATTTAAGATTAAAATATAGTATTAAAGATAAAAAATGAAGTTACCAGTCTTTAGCTTACTGAATCTCGCAGGTAAATGAATTAACAGGTTTAACACCCACGCAAACAACGTGAAAAGACATGGCCTTGAGGTCAAAATGACAGAACAGCAAGGCGAAATACCAACTTCTAGTGCAATAGGGCGGTACATTTTTTTTATGGTCTACAAATTCTCTTGGGTTTATTGGCTTTATTGGCTTTATTGGTTCATTGGACATATCAAAACTTTATTGGCTTTATTGGCATATCAACCACTTTATTTGGATTTCAACAATTAGTCAGGACATACAGCCACATGTGACTGCAGCTCTCCAGAAGCCACAACTTAATTGGAGGACCTAAATAGATAGAACGCACAAACAGCCCATCGAAGCAATAAGTAGCACTTATTAACTCTTAAGCTTTGGCAGGGATAATTATTGTTTTTTTATTCCTTTAAATAAATATGTTTGGTTAAAATTTGTCTTATTTGCTATCAACTGAGAACTCAGGTTCAATCCCTAGTTTAAGACAAGACGAACTTACCCTTGAGATACTGAACTAGGCAAGGTATAGACGATAAGCTCTCATGGTTGATTGAAGTATTATTTTTACAATAGTACTTCAATTCTCTTTGGTAGTCTTATCGTTACACATTGGCACTCATTCATATGTATGCGCTGGACTTAATGCGGGTGGTATTGTCTGTCCATATTTTTTTTTTGGAAACGGTAAATTGTGAGGAGTACTTAAAGATAAAGTTTTTGCCACCCCAATACGGGATAAGCAGCACTTAAAGGGCAGGATTGCAGAAGAATTTGCAGTTCTTCGTGCCAACTTGGAATTCTGTAGAAAGACTTATTTCACTATGTATAAGCGTTGCCAAAAATGTATTGATAAAGGTGGTTTACATTACGCGCTATCTCAGAGTAGCTTGCACTTTTTTGTACCTATTTATTTACAATAAACAGTAAACGTTTTTTGCTACAGTTATTTTTGCTTTTATTAATATACAAAACGGTTAACTGACTTTTGGTCCACTCTATATGTATACAAAGTATATATACAAAAAAATATGTATATATATTGTATATATATAATATATATATATATATATATATATATATATATATATATATATATATATATATATATAATATGTATATATAGTTTGTTTTTTATTATTTCCTGGGTTTTCGGTCTGTTGTAAATAAAAACTCCGGCGGTTCCAATTTCTCTGACCAAAGTGGCATGCCGGTCAGAACAGAGTTGGAGCAGAAGGTGCTAAGAATCACCGGAAGAGATCAGCCTACCATAACAAACGATAAATGCATATACATAGTGGCTATAACGTACAAATACTATCAAAAACGACGAACTAAAACAGATAAAATGGGATATAGTCGGTATAACTGAAGTTGCGCGTCAAGGAGAAGACCAAATAATACCAATTAATAATACTAAGTCTGACGCGCTATCTCAGAGTATGACTCTTCATTTCCTAGAGGAAATGAAGAGTCATCTGTCGGAGTTGGTTTTTTAATTTATAAAAAATGGGCACCAACCATAATTACAATAAAAAATGTACGTACCGGAGTCATTTATCTTAATATTCAATTAAATTCAAGATACAAACTTAAAATTATAGCAGGCTTACGCGCAATCTACAAGCCACTCAGATAAAGAAGTTGATCAATTTTATGAAGATATCAAAACAGCTATACAAACTTCAAATACCCATTATACAATGATAATTAGAGATTTCAACACTAAATTGAGGATTCAAACAAGATGAGGTAGAATCTGCTATGGAAACTTTGGATTTGCTGAGAGAAATCAGAGGGTTCTGAAGAACTCATTCTTCAAAAAGAAATCCAACGGAAGTGGCCATGAAAGAGTCCGAACCAAAGAAAAAAAATGAGATTGATTTCATAATATCAAATCGGAAAGATTCAGGACGTAAGAGTTTTGAATAAATTTTCAACAGGGAGTGACCATAGATTAATTAGAGCAAAAACTACTTTTAACATTGAAGTTAAAAGAACAAAAATAATCCTCAAAAAGAAGAGTGAAAGATGAATTTTCCCAGAAGATGTAACACTTTATGAAGAGAACGTTAGGACTACTTTG
Source organism: Diabrotica undecimpunctata (assembly GCF_040954645.1). Lineage (NCBI taxonomy): Eukaryota > Metazoa > Arthropoda > Insecta > Coleoptera > Chrysomelidae > Diabrotica > Diabrotica undecimpunctata. The sequence continues at coordinate 13,430 of NW_027313027.1, forward strand.
GCTACATATGGCTTAGAGAATATCAGCATCAATGAAATGAACAATAATATTTTTCAAAAATTGAAAAATGCTGAAATATCTTCGTGTAGAAAACAAAAACAAAAAATTAAGCCACAGCTCAAAACATCTTCTAGATGAAAGAAGAAGACTGAGAAAATCCGGATCATAACAAAAATGACCTAAGAGTTTTGAATATGAAAATTAAAAATGAGGTTAGAAAGGATCTGAGACGATACAATACGATGGAAATAACTAGAGTAATAGAAGAAAACAAAAGCTTGAAAATACTTAGACAGAACATGTTCATGGGAAGAAAAAGAAACTGGAGCAAATCATTGACGATCGAGATCAAATTATGAATACTATAGTGAGTTTTTATAGCCAATTATACAAAGAACAGCAATGTATCCGGAGTGACTCCTTACCAAAAATAATTAATCAGAGATACACCCAATATAGATCGAAGGTCAGTGCAAGAAATGAAAAACAATAAGTCCATCGGAGGCGATGAAATAGTAGCAGATGCCTTGAAAGTGTCTGGAAAAAGATTGACAGGTTCTTGCCAAAATATTCACTAGGTGTTTACAGGAAGCAGTTACACCAACTCAGTGACATAACGTAGAAATTATCCTACTTCATAAAAAAGGCGATGCTACCGACTCAGAGACTACAGGCCCACAGATCTACTTTCCCATATTTATAAACTATTTACAAAAATAATTACGAAACTATTAGAAAATAAATTGGAATGTTATCAGCCCATAGAATAGGCGGGTTTTAGGAAAGGCTACGGAATAAGCTATTACCTATTGATAATAAACAAATCTTATAGAAAAATGTACTGAATATAATAAACCACTAGCTTTAATATTTGTGGATTATAAGAGATTATTGACTATCACGCGCTATCTCAGAGTCAAACAAGCTAGTGCTAGAGTGGGTGATCGTCAAACTCAGAAATTACCGGATACCACATGGAGTACTACAAGTCACGGAGGCAACATATCACACGAAACTGTTCACATACGGTTATAAAATATATATATATTATATATATATATATAATATATATATATAAGTTAAAAAGACAAAAATGGACCGACAGAGCATAAAAATAAATGAGAAAAGTAAGCCACCTGATGTTTGCTAGATGATATTGTTGCTAATATCTGAGAGGATAGAGAGGCCTAAGTACTTTTGATCAGCTCTACCTTTCACTCGCTAGAAGGCTGGATTACAAATAAATCTCTAAAACCCAGATGATGACAAATCTTGTAGTCAGCGAAGATATATGCGTAGGAACAAGATCCATAGACCAGGTAATCGGCCTATAAATTCCTAGGTCACAAGATTCGCATAGAAAAAGATAACCAAACTGTTGAACTTCTCCGTCGTATAAGACCGACTTAAGTAGTCATCTGGGAAATGTTGACTATGACAAGGAGAACAGTGAAAAAAATCCGTGTGGCTCAAAGGGCGATGGAGCATGCTATGTTGGGCATTTCACTCCGAGACAAGATAATCTGTCAGCTGCTGGCATTTGTCATCCAACCTTTTAAGGGAAGAATCTTTTAAAATCGACGAAAAATTATGCTGACAATGACAGGACTCGTAAATAGAGTAAGCAGACATAGAACCTTAAGACACATATTGAATGCCTGGATGAGAAAAACTTTCATTCAGTACTCAGTGAAAATTATTGTTATGGGCTGGGATAATTGATAGTCAAGTGATATAGCCTATATTCGCCGAAGCATCTTAAAATGTAGCAAATATTAAATAAAAAGCTACATGTCTCAGGAATTTTACGAGAAAGAGTTTTGTTGACTTTGTCAGTTAAAGTCACTACCCTGTAGACGTATATGTTATGCAGAAGTACAGATGCGTAGTACCAAGCACCCCGAGTTAATTTACTTGAGATTTTTATAGTTATTTTTTAAATTAACGTTGATAGATGACATTTTATGTCTCATAATTAGCACCCCACATTGTTAGTTCTACACAATTGACGTCATTGCAGCGTTTCACAGTTGACATTGATTTAACGCTACAATTTTCAACCTAAATTGTAAAGTGACGCAAATTTTTAATATTGCACACATTCCTTTACTTACGCAAAGGTTATTATAATCTGTTAACGTTAGCATAGTCTGGTTAACGTCATTGACAAACTTGAAAAGTCCAGCAAAATTTCTGCCTATTGTATCGATTTAAACAAGAAACAATGAGAGTTAGGAAATAAATACATTTTAAAAACAAGATCAGATAAAATGTCATAAAGAACGTGCCGTAAAGAACGTAAATAAATAATGATTTTCGTATAAAGTGGAAAGATCTACGGATACAAATAAAAAAAGTAGCAAACTCCGAAAAAGGAAAGTAAAAAAATCTCAGTATAAAAAGAATATAAAAATATCAGTTGGGTGAGAATGAGATGGATGAAGAGAATGGTTAATTATGGGAAAGTAATTGAACCGTTTTAAAGATGATACATAAAACAGCCTAAAAACTATATGTTAGGGAGAAAATGATAATGACAAGGACAACGAGTTTGATTAAGAAAACTCAAGAAAATATAAAACAACTTGAAAACGTGTTAACAAAACTTCTTTTTTTTTCAAGTGTCATTCAGCTTTCAACGTGTAGACGTTGATCTTCATTTTATTCTAATAAATAATGTACTAAATTTCAAAACTCACCTTAATGAACTTGCTGAGACCTGGATAAATGGCATCTTGAATCACTTGAAGCACTTCTGAAATCATTCTTGAAATGCTGGTTTAGATACTTTGAACAAATTCTGCAGAGTGCCAAAGCTGTTGCCAAAAGCTAGGAAATTTAATGCGACTTCTAATTTTATATTACGGTGTAAGGCTTCTCGTAAGATTGTGTCATATTTCTTAATTTTTGGGCGGACCATATCTAACAATGTCAAACATTTCAGGCGTCAGTCGTAGACATAATTTGTATTCTTCTACATCCTGCCAAGCAAGTTCTTCCAACAGAACTACAGAAGCTCCCTGACTATTCCTTTTGTGTAACCAATCTCTACACCATTTTTTCTTGATTCTATTGTCCTCCTCATCATTAGCTACAGCTACTTTAACAAGCAAAATATATAGCAGCATGTAGCACAGCGTTTTCGAAAAGCGTTTTTAAGGCTAACCTATAGTGACCACGGTTCATTTCGATACTCTCGTTACTAAATGCTTTATTATCTTATTTACTAAAAACGACTACACTACCAAACTAAGTATAGCCGAGTTTAACTCGGCTAGAAAGTATGCTAGTGACTCTACCACTTACTCTACTAATGAAAACCCCCTTAATGCCTCATATTTACCGCCCTTTCATTAAATGTCTCAAATAATAACTTCTCGTTATTTTATAGTTTGTAACACTTCGCAATCGGTTCCAGCTCGTTACTTGATCACCCCATGAGATGTAAAGAAAATCGTATTTTTACAAACACTAGTAAATTAAAAATGTGATTTTTCAAAATGGGATAAAATAACGTAAAGGAACTGGGTACGCCAGAATGTCTAATCAATTTATTACCAAGAACTGTATGAAAATAGCATCGCTAATATAAAAGTTAGTATCGTGGTAAAACTTCAAATTGTAATTTGGAGTTTGGCAGGGATGTATAATATTCCCCCATTCTATTCAATATATACAGCGAAACACATTAGCATAAAGTTTTTGAGGAATGGCAAGGTGGAGTAACAATAGGAGAAATAAAAATCAACTACCTACTATTCTCATGATAAGGTTATATTGGCGCCTCAATCAGAAGAACTGGAACAAAATATGAGTAAGTTAGTGACGGTGAGTATGGAATATGGTTAAAACTAAGGATACATAAATTCAAAGTAATGATCATCGATAGAAACAGAAACAATAAACAGAGATAAGAAACATGGCAGGGTACGAAGTGTCAGGCAATTTAGTTATTAGGCTCCGTTATTACTACCAGTGGAGGATGCGAAGACGAATCTGTCGACACATCACAATGGCCAGAACAGTCAAACTCACTAAAATATGAAGAACACAGACATTACAAAAAACACAAAGTTACGATTGATCCTGCATTAATATTCTTATCGCTTTATTTATATGACTTAATTGTTAACTATAAATGACAAAATAGAAAGCGATAAATGAATACATAAATGACAACATGGATGGCGCTGGCGATGGCAAGATCAGCAATGATTAAATTCCAAAAATACTTATGCCGGTTGGAGACTCCACTAACTATAAAAGACGCCTATTAGTGGCATCATGCAATTCGCTTGATTATTTCTGTCCAATTATCTCTCTGTCCTAAGCGTGTTGTTTTGCTTCGGAGAATAAGTAACCAGTCATGTCCTTTATTTGGTCCGACCATCGTACAGGAGATCTTCCTCTGGGGATCTTTTACCGCTACATTACCTTCAACTATCATTCGTCCATGCCTTCTCTTCTTCTAGTTATATGTCCAAAATATCTTACTATATTTTGGTTGATAGTTGTGGCGAGTCTAATTTTTATGTTTAAGTTCTTCTAGTATGGAAATATTGACTCGATGGGTAGGTTCCATGGTATAACCAATATTCTACTGCAGACTTACATATCAAATCCATTATACGCTTCGAATTGACTTTTCGTCGGTATTCGTCAGTTCTTTCTCTTCAAAATCTCAATACCCAGAGTATAATAGAGGTTTCAAATAAGAGCGATTGCAATAAGTAAATAAATGTTATAAATTGTGTTTTAGTATTAGTATTGACTAAAACTGTAAATAAATTAAAATAAACATTGCATTTTATTAGATATGGAAGAGCCAGTCTTTACTAAAAGAAAACTTCCTTGTTTTAAGCTTTTTCATCCTCCTTCAAGAAATATGAACGCAGGCTTATCTTTTTCCAGATATTTGTAAAACTTTGAGGCATTTATATCGTTGTTGCTATAAGATTAGAAAACCATGACAGAATAGTTAAGAAGAAATAAATAAGGGACTATAAAGAACAATTACCGGCGATCGAGAAGAAGAATGTTCAATGTAGGTATAAGGAACTAAAAAAAAATGGACCAGTAGGCGGTAATATAGACTAGCGCGGAGCTTCATACTCTATTTTCTGTATTTTTAAAATTAAATAAATATATTACAATGAAATAAGGTAGTTTCATTATTTATTTATTTTTTTATATCTTAAACAAATTCATGCTATTCTATGACGAACCCGTGACGACGTCATCTTGTGGCGCTAGTTTCGTGACGCTCGCCTCGTCATTATACTGTAGAGAAAAAAGTAATACAACGCCAGTATAGAAAGCTTTGCTTCAAAAATAAAAAAAGTGGTAAAAAATCTATGCGAAAACTATAGAGGATGGCCTTACTAGAAAAATTATACAAAGAACTAGCAATAATTATTAGAAAAAATTAAAAACATATGTAGCGCAAGTAATAGAGAAATACCAGGGGAATTTAGTCAGGGAACAACGATAAATGATAAAATGTTTACAGTCAAGTTATTACCAAAGCTATTTATTGATTTAAAAAAGCTATGACACCATAGGGAAATAGGAACAAAACTGGATCCAGTAGAAAACTGCTCTTGGAATTTTGGAAGTCAGGGACGGAACGACTGTGGCGACACTCTTTTAAAATTCCTACTAGAGAAAAACCTATTCCTAATGAACAGTTACTACTACAAGAAAACCTCACCGCAGGTGGACGTGGAAAGCCCAGATGGGAAGACGACAAACGAGATCGATTACTTTATCACTGATAAAAGATACATATTTACAGATGTGACAGTGCTAAATAAATTTTGCGAAATCAAGCGACCATCGTATGGTGAGAGCCACCATTGTGGTAAATACCAACTATGAACGACACAATATGATAAAAAAGAAGCAAATAAACATACGGACACATCCAAACAACGAACAAAATTTTTGAAGATCATATCGGTAAATTCCTTCAAGAAAAATCATCAACAAATGATATTAACATCCTAAATGACATAATAGTAGAAGCAATAACAGAAGCTCATAAGAAATTCTGCCCAAAAAGCGCGAAGGAAGAAAAAATTAGTCTGGAAATACAGAAAAAAATAGAACAAAGAAGAATACTGAGAAGTGACGAAAACTCTAGTAACGACGATTTAAATAAAATAAACAAGGAAGTATCAAGAGAAATCAGAAAAGACCTAAGAAAATACAAAGATGAGAAATCATCAAAACCATTGAGGAAAATAAGAGTATGAAAATAATGACACGCGAACTCACATATGGAAATAAACAAATAGTCAAAACTCAAGGATATTTAGAATATACAAAACATGTCGTGCAGCCCAAGTCCGAACGGGAAACTTCGGAGATGAACTAACCGATAGATAATGAAGATATAAGGGCGATCCAAAATAACATATAAAATTGGGGCGCAGAAAGAGAGTTGATTGGAATACGTGTTCGAATACTAAAAAAAATACTTCATGCAGAATAAGAAAAAAAGAAGAGGACAGACAAGAAAGAGATGTGTCCAGAACAGCATTAAAGAAAAGGGAATCGCAGACTGGAGACATCCAGTGAAGAGCTGAAAAAACTCGAAAAACTAACCAAGAATTTAATTTAAAATGAGCAAAACTGTTATACTGTATCCAAAATTAAGGCCTATCTAACCACAATGAAATAGTACACTGAAGCTAAAAGGCATTAAAAGAGATGAAAAAAGCACAAAATAAATGTTTCTAAAAACTACAGTGGCATATTATTTAAAGCCATTATTTATTTTACCGCTCTGTAAAGTTAAACGCTTCATAATGATTTCAGTCGAAAACTCTAAAAATAATTTGTCACTGTATCAGTAAAAACCATCAATTTCCTTTACGTATTACGTACGCAAAACATAACTTTGGTCATTAATAATTTACAATTAAAAACATCCTTTGATAATATAATTTTGTTCATTAATGTTAAACTACGTCAAACGTAAATTACAAAGAGCTGAAATTATTCCCCAAATTTTAATATAAATTATTAATAGGGTATTATCGGTTACAAGGCTTTTAAAATAAACTATAACGAAGAGCAAAGTCTATCCTGTTTAAAAAATTTGAATATAAATAGTACGATATTGAAACATATAATTACCTTATAATACTCTCCGTGAAGATGGTTGCTAACACTCTCGAACAACATATCAGCATAGGTTACAGAATATACTACAGATGAACGAAGAATGGACCCCAACAGAAATGTATCAACACCTAAAGGAAAAAATAAACACAGCGGCAAACGAAGTGCTGGTATTGAACAACATAAGAATACATATTGGAGAAATACAGCGACGACTTAGAAGAGATGATTAAAAGAAAAAAAAGTGCATTTCATAAATGGCTAAACGACAGAACCCCAGGAACACGGGGAGAATATGTTACCCCTCAGACAACAAGTTAAACAAAGAATAAAGCTCGAGAAAAATGAATACTGGGAGAGAATGTGCAGAGACATAGACAACACGATAGGGTATAACAGATCAACGGAAGCATGGAAAAAAATAAAAAACATCAGAAGTAATAAACGAAGTAAAAATACGTACAGATAATTACATCAAAAGAGTGGACAAAGCATTACACAAAATTATTGCAGGAGAATAGGCCGAGTATATCTCATAAGACCCTGTGACAATAATAACTGAGGAAGCAGAAATCACAGAGGAAGATATAAATAAAGCACTAAAGAAATCCAAAAACAATAAAGCACCAGGACCAGGGAACATAAAAATGGAACTGCTGAAATATGGAGGCGAAAGGATAGTATCCTTTATACGAATGTTGTTCAATAAAATCGAAGCAGGAGAGAAGATTCCCGATGAGTGGAATTTATCATACCTACATGTCTTCCATTTTCAAAAAAGGTGACAAAAGGTCACCAAATAACTACAGAGGGATCAGTGTAATGCCTTCAATAGCAAGAATCTTTTCATCAGTTATAAAGAAAAACTAGAACAACACCAAGGACCATTATAGCGAAGAACAAGCCGGATTCCGAAAAGCCAGATCATGTTTAGATAATATATTCATTATGAGACAGGTGATTGAAAAGAACAAAGAAAAAAACATTGAAACACATATGACCTTTATCGACTTAGAGGAAAGCATACGGTAGCGTGCCCAGGAAACAACTATGGGAAGCAATGAGAAGAATGCGCGTTAGAGAGAAATGGGTGAATATAACGTAAAGACTGTATAAAGAAACACAAGTGCAATAAAGTTAGGTAATGAAATAACAAAAACAATCACCGCAAAAAAAGGTCTCAAACAGGGATGTGGTCTCTCACCTACACTTTTTAACATATATATATATATATATATATATATATATATATATATATATATATATATATATATTATATATATTGTTATGCTATTTAAATTGTATTATATTGCTTACTTAGGAAAAATCCTGTCTATATTTATTAAATGAACTAATCTCCAATTAATCACAATAAATCAGCATTAATTAATTACAATCTCAGGCTATTTAAATTGTACGATTTACCTTTGATCGTGGATTCAAAATATTTTCCAATTGGCGTCCTAATCGGATAGGTAATATGACCTGAATAAAATACATAGAATTTAAACTGAACTATATGTGAGATGTCCTTTATTTTAATGAAATTTTATATAACAATCAATCCTGTAATATTTGCAATATACTAACTTTAAATATATGAGAAGTTGTTTTCTATCATGGACCCAAAGGTTATTTTACATTGATTTTTAATATGTGTTATAACTAAGCTCTTTTTATAATTCCTTTTTTTTTTAAGTGATCGCAAAATTAACTGTCTATTATTTATTCAATTTATTTAATTAATAAATGAAAATCACACTCCGGCTCTAATGAAAATTGACTGACCTTTCCTTCTCTGCCGTTGCAATTCTATGGCCACGCCACAACAAAAAAATCCTTTCTCTGCTTCTGCTCCTATTGTGGTCCAGATGACTTACCACCTTTCTCCTATCTGTCCTTGTATCTCCAAATGTTTCCGGCTTCGTCTGCTATTAATATTCTTTTATGCCCTTTGGTTTTCTATCTCTCTGTACCCCGTTCCTCACACTGGTCAGCTTTTACACCGCAAATAAACACACCCGTTAAATTACGTCTTCGGGACATCAAACAAACACAAATCACAAAGCTCCTTCCTTCTTGGACGACGAAAACTGGACTAACCTTTTTTTTCTCTCTCCTATCTCATAGCCAAAATCAACCTCCTTGCATTCAAAATTTGACCAATAAAAATCATCCCACCTCTTGTGATGTATATCGTTACCACCCAACTCTCTCTATAAAACGTCATTCGGGTAATTCCAGAAAACAAACTTCTTTAATTATTCTAACAAATCTATCTGCTTTACAAATATTTCTTACTAATAGCTACAAACGATACCTGTATCTCAATTCAATGTCTTTTGTTAATAAACTTTTACCGATATAATCTTTCGGGAGAAAACCACCGCAAATCCCGGTCTATTGTTCAACACTTTCTATATACACTTTTATTCCGGGTAAAACCATTCCACAATCACCGACTTATTTAAATTTCTTATCGATAATATTTGAAAGTCTTGTCTCTGAGGCCTAATGAACAATTCTTCGAACAACTTAAAATACATATTTTGTCTTATACAGGATGTTTGAAAATTCATATGCCCGTGTCCTTTATGAAATATCAATAATTTTTAATTTTTATTTAAGTAATAAAATTTGTATATCGGTTTTTATTGCTTATGGACATTCAAAAGTACAACAAATCCCCGCCTTTGTAATCGATAAAATTTATCAATTTATGCAACTAAATTTTCTCGAGGCAAAATAACGCACTTCCTGTATGCTATCTGTACTTATGCTACGTATTATCCTATCCTACTATCTACTTTATACAAATTTAAATTTTCATTCGTGATATTTATATACATCATGGATATTATAAATACCTCTGATCTTTTCAGAATCCATATTGTTACAACTCATAGCTGTTTACTCCATCTTCGTTGTTTACTATGTATGGCCCTTCGAAAACAGGCATCAATTTTGCGCAAATACGGTCTGAAGATTTGACACTCTTAAGGCTCTTACCATTACTTTGTCACCCTTTTGGAAAGTTACTGGTCTTCGTTTCCTATTGTGACCCTGTCCTCTGGATGTATTTCTCATTGCTTCTTCTTAATCTCCTCTGAAACGGTTTCTATAACCTGTCGATACTCTCTTTGTTCTGATCTTCCCACGGTCTTATTGGCATGACGCCTTTCATGATGTATTCTGGTGTTTCTTTCGTTACTGTACTGGGCATGGAATTTTAGGTACATCTCTATTTCTCCCAATTTTCTGTCCCATCGCCGATGTTGACCATCCGTTGCAATGCGAAGAAATTTTCGTTACCTCTTGTATAAATCGCTCAGAAGGATTACTTTGGGGATGCCAGATGCTTACAAAGTTCGTCTCGATCCCCGTTCTCTAAGCTGTCCCTTGAAACGATCATTTCGGAGTACGTTGCATTGTCTAGTAAAATTTTTTTTGGGGTTCCTACCGTAGCGATGAAATTGTCTATTTTTCTCAATATATTTCTTCCCCTTTTGTGGTGCGGCAACTATATAATTTTACGTATTTTGACAACACATCCACCCATCACCAGAATATGCTTGTTCCTTTGCGTGGTCACTATTAGACTCTGAGAAAGCGCGTAA
>NW_027313028.1:0-24155 GCF_040954645.1 Diabrotica undecimpunctata
TCACGCGCTATTCAGAGTGGATTTTGGTCTATTAATCATATCTTACGCTAAATATAAACTGACAGTCCCGCACAATATCGCCTAGAATAAAACATCTTTTTATTGCTGCTTTCTACTCAACTGATTACATTTAATCAACTTTAATTGTTATTTAATCAATAAGTCACATACCGTATAAAAAAATGACAAATCATGTTTGTTATGTAAGTTATAGTGACCTAAAGCAACTCGTTACTTACATTATACACTACATGTGGTCTAACTTGACAACAATACTCTGGCAAATGTATAGATTTTTAAAAAATATTTGGAATATGTTTAATTCGTAGAACTATTTTTGACATAAGTTTTCAAACAGATAGATTTCAATCAAACTTTTTTTATAAATATAATTAGGGAAACTATAAAATTTAATAGGATAGGGATTTACCCATTGAGTTTTTCTATGGCCGGTTTGACGATTCAACACACGACATATATTTTCAAGTTAATTATATTAAATAGATTTAAAGATACATTGTAACAATTTTTTAAGCAATTTTGGTAATGTATTTATGTATTTTTTTCATATGTTTAAACTGAACCTGATTAGTAAACAAAGTGATCAAGGTGTTGGCACAATATAGTAATTAGTTTGGTAGATGAACGGGGTGAATTATGCAAAATACACTAAAGAAACATATTTACCTTTTTATAAAGGCAGAGATCAAAACTATTTTTACATTTCGATACTGTCGAATTCTAGATCGTCTTTAAATCTGTATAACTATCTCTTTTCGTACTGTGTCTTTACTCATGTACTATTAGGTACAGTGATATGGTTGTATTCGTAAAGTGACTCAGTCTGCAATGTGGTTACTACAGAAAGATTTAGTAGTCGGATAGTAGAATTATGTTGTTTTTACTCTTACAGAATCTTAAATCGAATCATAGATGGATGAAGCGCTACGGTCCACTGTACAAAATTCTTCCGCAATATCCGACTGAAGGTAAGCATCATGCGATCTCTCGTTGTTAAAAGTGGATGTGGACGCAATTCCTCAGCTGTCAGACATCCTTTTTTTTGTCTTAATATAAATATGACTCGTTTGTCTCTTTAGTTATTTATACAACGCTTTATAAATCTTTTTGCAATTCATTTTTGATAATTTGTCGCTTTTTTCCTAGCTACTTATTTTACAAATTTTTAAAGATCTAAACTTTATTCAAAATTGGTGCATTTTATATGAAATATTATTCAGGATATATTTTTTTCATAATAATATAGAAAATCCGTCAATATATATATATATATATATATAAATTATATATATATATATACTATATATTATTTATATATATATATATATATAGTTATGATTCAATTATCAGTCAAAGATAAAATTAAAATTACTATACAACCATTTAATATAAGTTATCGATGATATCCTGGGAGAGTTTGTTATGCTTAGTACTATTTGAGAATAATATTGGTTTGCTTTAAAATATTTCAAAGTACAAAATACAAGTCAATATTCACCTAATAAACTATAAAAGGTTTTTTCTAAGAAATGAATGGTCGGTTATCCTGGACTGACTGTAGTAAACTAAATTAAGTATAGCATAATTTTTTTCTTTGTATATTATTCGATGTGACGTGGAATGAGCTTAAGGTGAAATGACATTGCGACCGGGTTTTCCAAATGGACTTGTACAGTGAATAAGACAATAGGAGTAGATTACTTTAGAATTATATTTTACGCCGATAGTTCATAAGAATTTGTAGAACCGATTAGCATGTAAATAGTTTTTAGGAAATTTATAATTGTAGGTAAAATTATTGTTTGTTATCTAAATGGTAGATGGGGATAAGTGTGGACGAACTCTGATTGGAGGAGATTGAAAAAAAGAGGATAGCTTAGTAGGAATTAGAGTTTAGCTGATTTGTGAGAGAGAAAAGATAATCAGTTGTTTTCTCAAAGGTGCAAGGCGAACAGTCGTTGTTCTCTGTTGGTTCCCAAGTGATAGTAAGCATTAGAGTGAATGTTTGTGAGTTTTGTACGGAGTACTGGTATCTGATCGGATGCTGATCCAGGAAAATATTTAAAGTTATATTTTCTACTTATATATACCATGAGTCACTGTTTAGGCCGGAACGAGAGATTCAGTTTATCGAGAGGAGAGAGGCTAGCATTTTTTGAACGATACCTGCATCTGAAAGGAGATCATTGAACACGAGAGGCTCGCAAGTTATTTGTTGTAAGATTGCTGGATTACCTAGGAACTGCTAAACATAGATAGTGTAGGCTACTCGGAACAAGGATATGACAACTCATCATCTGAGAGATAGTTTTTATTACAATTCGTCAGTTTTTCTTTATCAATAAGTTTTTTTTTATTGCTTAAAAAAGAATTATCAGGAGATATAGAACAACAATTTTGATTTGATTATTTTAATTTCATATAGTACATAACATTAGTTTTTGAGGATCACGTACGTAGAACAAAATTTTGAGAATCATTATATGAGATATTTTTTGTTGATGATTTTGAGTGTGATTTTTTTTCAATATATAATTTTGTATCTTATATGTTTATTATTCGGTATTCCTTAGGACCTTACCATATCATATGTAAAGCATAGATATTGTAGCACGATTTATACCCATGAGATAGAGGAGTATTAAATAGTGTGATTAAATCATAATTGCATCATTTAAATAAGTTAATTAATTAATCATTAGCTATTTAATTGCTTGGCGCACCTCTGACCTTTTAATATCACATTAATATATACAGTAGTGGGTTAAAAAGTCCTGCATCACCTAAGCGCATTTAGTTTTTGAGATGATAACACAAGTTTTTTGTATATTTTCGCTAACACTTATTTATGTTTGTGCTTGTTATTAGCATTCTATGGTATACCTACCTAATGTTTTTATAATTACTAGCTCAAAATTCTACAGAAAAAATTAAATAAATCTGCCTTGAAGGAATTCTCATAAACCGAGAAAAATATTGAGGAGATTAATAAGTCGTATTACAAGGTATCTATTAAAATGGATCTAATGACAATTTTGCCACCTATCTTTGGACTATATATAACACTGTATGTTACCCTAACACATATATTTGCTCTTTGAATATATAATAAAAAGGACAAACAGTCATCCCGACCAAACCACACAAATTATCGAAAAGCGGACAAAAAGCTGATGAAATCTATTTTACATCCATAAAACGACAAAATCTGAGTCCGCGAAATAGCACCCCCAGTAAACTGTAATCAATCTACAGTAATTAGGACTCAAATATGATGTATGCTAATACAAGGAAAAATCACGGACAGACCGCGTAGTGGGCCAACCACAAAGAAAACTTCTGTTTGGGATGACGCTGCGTTAAGAAGAACAAGTCCTGGAAGACGACGCCTTAATTTCCACCCAATTGTCGAAGCGGTGGGGTCCTGAATCTGTAGGTGGTAAGTGTGAGCACTTCTACTGTGAGAAAAGACTGCTTAGTTTTGGACTTAGAGGATGTAAGACACGAAAGAATTCACTGCTTTCAGAAAAGTGAAAATGCACCGTTTGAAATGGGCTAAAGAACATCGAATCTAGACAGCAGGTAGCAGCGTTAGTTGTACTGTATGGTGATGAATCCTCTTTCAATATTATTATTCATGCTGGAAATGCCTATGTCAGAAGTTTCCTGGTGAAGACTATTCCTCCAAAATGAGTATCTCCCACCAATTAGACATCCAACCTCCGTCATGATTGGGTGTTTTCATGTCCGTTCGAGGAGTATGTCGCTATACGTTGATCTCTGGGAGAATGAATGCTACCAAATACAATGGAGGGGTACTACAGAATAAGATGGTGCGTAGTGAAAAGACGTGTTTGATGAAGAAAAATTTACTTTTCAGGATGATATTGCTTCTTACCATAGAGGCAAATTGGTTTAAAAGCTTATACCTTAATGGCTTTTAAACCCCAAAAGGTTATTTTCCATGTAAGACGAAACTATCTGAACGGCACTCATGCTCTGCGGCGCTTTAACTCCCCCAGCCAAGGTAGCGGTAAGAACCAGGTTGGAGCAGAGGGTGGCTTAATATCGCCGGAAAAGATTAGGATACTACAACGAGCGACAAATGCATATTACTTATTACAATGTTAGAACTCCTTATATCAGACCAGAAGATGATAGAACTGGAGGGAAGAGGCTGAAAATCATAAAATGGGACATCATCGGCCTCAGTGAAAAAAGACGTAGGAAGAAGCCCAAAGTACTTTTAAATCAGGACACGTATTCATTTTAGAGGGAAATGAAGTCACTACACAAGGGTGGAGTAGGATGCATTATACATAGAAGCACACACTAAATTAGTTGAAATTATCAGCATAATGCCCCAGAATTGTATATCATCATCTTGAAAACTAAATGAAAGATATAACCTTACCGGTAATCTAGGACATATACTCCCAACGACTACCCACTTGGATGAAGAAAATTATAAAATTTTATACGACAACGAGCATATTACACAATAATTATAGGCGACTTTAATATGAAAATGGGGTTTAAACATGATGAACTTACCCATTGCTACAGAAGTAGCAATGGGTAGGTAAGTATGGATAATATATGGACAGAGAAATGTACGAGGGCAATATATGCTGAAATTCTTACATCAGGAAAAGTTTATTTATGATGAACTCTTTTTTCGAATATAAAGCGCTCAGCATAAATGGACATGGATCAGCCCAGATGGCAGTTGTCCAAAATTTAAATAGATTATATCATAACAAACAGAAAAGATAAAATAATCAAAGACAGTGAAGGGTACTCACAAAATTTTTCATTAGGAAGCCACCACATGTCAATCCGAACTAGATACTATTAATGTAAATTTTGAAATCACAAAGATTTTTTCAAAATACAAGAAAAAAGATATGTATTCGCAAAAACTCCAACCTGTTTGAAGATACACTAACCAGATATATACACAGACGACATAAAGATGTAGATCAAGCTATTGAGGTCATAATAAAGGTTCTAAAAGGAAACAGGAAGGGAGTGCCTGCCGACTGTTCTGACCCATAAGAAAACTAAGCCAAAATACCAAAGAGACTAATAGGGTAAACAAGACAACTAACGGAAAAATACGGCTCCAACTACACAACCATGAAGAAATTGAATAAGATATCCTGGTCATCCAAAAAGACGTAAGAGAAAACAATATGAGAAATAACTATATATATTTCAAGAAAACAAAAGTTTCAAACTTTTGAGGCAAAATACGACATACCTATAGGCAACCTAAATATCTACTATATAAAACACAAAGATGGAAACATTACTACTGATTGAACCGAAAATCCTTCAGGATGTCGATCCTTTTACGAAGAAATGTATGAGGAGCACGTCACGAGGAAGGCAAGATCTATCCCTGCCAAATCACAAACCAGGGATTAGAAATAATGCCAGAAATGCCAATCCCCTTAGCGATGAGGAAGATAGTGATCAAAAGCGATCAAACTAGGAGGGAAATAAATTATCCAGGCTTTGGCCAAGCTTTTCACCGATGCATCTACCAGAAAAAACTCCTCTCAATGGAACAATGCAGTTATTAATTTTATTACCCATGCAGGAAAAATATATCAGATTTATAAAAACTACCATCCTATAAGTTTGCTCACCACATAACAATATTACTGTACACTAAAATCAAAAAAACACTGGACGCTAATTAGACTTCTATCAGCCTAGAGAACAAGGGGATTTAGATCGGGATATAGCACGAACGACCACTTACTAGTATCAAAGGAACCTGATAGAGAAGTCTGTAGAATACAACAAACCATTGACAGTGATATTTGTCAACTACAAGAAACATTCGATACCATAAGCCACATCTGAACGAGCAATGTTATTAACATAAATGGAAAGACGCTTAGTCATTTGAGAGTGCAGATGACATCGTCCTTATAGCCGATCGTATGAAGATTGCAATAATAAGGGTTTGAAAAATTATATCACGCTTCCTTTGAGGTGGGACTAAAGATTAATATGAACAAGACGCAAATAATGGACTAATCTTGTGCTTAACGAAATATTGCCTGTGATGAAGGATATTGTGAAGACTACATCGTATATATAGTACTTAGGATATGAAATTCGGTTGGGCAGAGATAACCAGGAGATGTGAGCTCCCACGTCACATAGGAATAGCCCTGTGCAGCATTTGGTAAATTAAACTATGTATATAAATCGGATCCACCCCCCATATGCCTCGAAAGGGAAATCTTTTGACCTATGTGTGTTACCAGCCACCTCACTTATGGAGCAGAAAACATTAACACCACAAAAAATGTAGTTTATAAGAATCGCGTGACTCAGATGGCTATAGGAGCGCCATAGGTAGGGTATCTCGCTAAGAAACTGAATCCCAAACAAAGAAATAACGGTCGTAGAACAAAAACAACAGACGCATCGAAAATGGGGCCAGAATTAGGCTGGACTCGTTGCCAGATTTTCAAAATAATCCGATAGACAAAACGTATTTTAGAGTGAAGATCAAGCAAGAAGCAACACGGAGCAGAGGACGCCCACCAAATAGGATGAACTGGACGACCTGAGCGTGTTAGCTATAACTGTATGCAAGCCGCACAGACAGAGGACAGATGGGAAAAAACTGAGGAGACCTATGTTTAGCAGTGGCTGCAACAGGTTGATGATGAAGATCATAGCCTCCTATGAATCGCTTGTCGCTCCGTTAACAATATTTCTTATTTATATTTGGACTATTTAGTTTAATTATGTGTTTTTCCCATTTTGAAAAAGAGAAACCAAACATAATCTGTTATTTCCGATCCGAGACTATCATCTATTCCAGGTCCCATATAGCGACTTGCTTTCTACTAAAATATCTAGAGCATCTTTTTGCCCCTGCTTTTGACGAACTGTGCCTTATTTTGTTGCATCGCAGCCATTTTAGCCGCGCTAATAATTTATTGTTATCTGTCGAGAGTGCATATATATGAGAACTTGACACTGCACTCACTTACCTTACTCACTCATCTCACTCACTAATCCAGCTCACTCACCTAACTCACTCACCTTACCCACTTACCTTACTCACTCACCTCACTCACTCAACTCACTTACTCCTAAGTGCCTATAACTCAATCAATTTTGCTCCGAGTCTCTGAAATTTTAAATGGATACTCTTGAAGAGTTATACTATCGATTAAAAATAATATCATGGTTTTTTATGATGTCCCTAGGGGCCTGCATATGAGGTAGTAGCATGTACAGTTCCTATGACTCACCCAGTATGAATGTTGTTTTCTTATAGTATAAAAATACATCGTTGCTTAACTTGTGAAAAACTGTTTACATGAATTGTTCTAAAAATAATTTTTGCTGGCAGTTAAATCGAATCTTGTAAAATATTGGCCAATATCCAGTTAATCGAAATAAGCAGGAAATGTGGGTACATTTGTAATTTCATAAATCGTGACAACGTACTACGCAAGAAACGTCCGGTTGAAAATTTCCGAAAAAGTCTGATGTGTATTTCCATCCCATAAATATTCGTGACAAACAGATTGAGTACGTACGCCGGGCCAGCTTATAAAAAATAAAAATATTTCCAAGGGCTGAATAATGTTTATAAAAGCAAGATTTCAATGCAATACTGAATGAAACTAACGAACACGAATAGCAGCAACAGAAATTACTTTTAAATACGTTTATTTGTTAGTGCAAAAATTTGCTAAGTGAAGCTACATTCATTAGTGGAAAAACAAAAACTGTTAATAATTACGCGCTATCTCAGAGTTAAAACTATTTTTATGCTAAGTGATGGATTCGACCGTTACTTAATAGCAACAAAACACTGAAAACTTTTTTTTTTAACACTTCCACAAAATTTATTTTAAATTATTATCACTACAGCTGTTTCGGCCAGAATGCCTTTCTCACGTGATCTATTTTTGGTATTTGTTTACACTTTATAGTCTTTAACTGAATAAGTTGAGGAGGGGAGAACTGTTTGTCTCAAGTTGGTCATTCAGAAATTAAGTCTGTATTTTTTAATTTGTTGATTTCCAGAAATTCTAATAAAGAGAGGTTATGGCCTTTATTTTGAATGTAAAGAATATGAAATTTGTCATTAAAAGAATAATTCTGATCTAGAAGGTGAACTGCGTACGTAGAGTCTATTTTTTTATTATTGAAAGCCCTTTTTTGTTTTGCAATACGTTTGATAAAAGTTCTACCAATTTGACCGATAACATCGCCGAAACAGCTGTAGTGATAATAATTTAAAATAAATTTTGTGGAAATATTGAAAACAAAAAATTTCAGTGATTTATTGTTAGATATTTTTATGCAAACTAATAGTAAATAAAGTTTTTAAAGGGATAGAATAAATTATTTAAGTAAATATTTAGCAAATTTCCATAAATAAATCTATTAATTAAAAAAGAATTGCTTATTTATTTTTATTAATTTAATTTGACAGTTTTTAATAAAAAAGATTCTTTGGAACATTTACGAACATTCTCACGGTCATACTGGATAATGGTTTAACAAACATTGTATAGTACGTAAAACGTATGACTCTTTGCAATTAAGAAATATAAAAAAGTTTTGGTACAAGTATATGGATTTTTGAAAATAGGATATATATAAAAAATGTTCGTATAAAAGTCCAAAATAAATTAAAAGTATTTATATATGATTATATATATATATATATATATATATATATATATATATATATATATATATATATATACTGTTAATACGTTACTTATATACGTTACGGTCAATGTGATAAGACTGGTCTGTATTAATAATTACGGGTAAATATTAATAATAACCTTAGCAGTTGATCAATCTGATTAATAATGCCTTTATAATTAGATTAACCGGTTATTATTAATACTATCCTAACAGCTCTGGTAAATGTAATAAAAAACGCATTTTGAGCTTCGCTACTGTTTATTTATGAAACTTAAATAAATAAATAAAGTTAAACACTTAAACAGAACTTATTAATCAAAAAACCTAACTAGACATGTAATAAGTAAAAATAGACAAACACCTAAACATAATTTATCAATAAAAAAAACTTGGTAACAAACAAGTAAAAATAGACTTGTATTTGGTAACAAACTTAAAACAATTTATCAATAAAAAAACCTAAGCATAATAGACATGTTTTTTTTTACTAAAGACACAGAAGTGTACTTACATTAAAATCTGGTCAGTAAGACCAATTATCAATTTGTTTCTAACTTAAATTACTAATGAAATCTTAAAATTAGGTGTCTACTCACTAGTATCTTTCCTATTATTTCTAATAACTAGCATTAAATTTAGCATGCATACTCGCACAACACTTTACTCTGCTTTTCACTCACTCATTATACCAGTTCAAAAGGCTTTGTTCTTTTGAGCCTTCTTTCTAGGTTCGTATTGTCGAGGAGCTGGATAGCCTCGACGTTTACATGATGATGGAGTCGTTGTTCATGGCTCCCTGCAAATTTCTTGATTATCTGATTGACGTCTTCCATCTTGAGGTCCCGGTGAAGGTATAATAGACATGTGATAACTAAAAACAGTTAAAACACTTAAGAAGAAAGGCGCAAAATGTCTCCTGTCAAAATTTTCAATGTGTTTTAAATGTATTCATTTTTTTGGAATCCTGAGAAAACTACTAAGTATTTTTTAAAAAATTTAAACGTAGAAAAAAAGATTACGTTATTACCGAGGGTCTCAAGTCCATCAGAATAAATAAAAAGTTTCTTTTCAATGAAATATTTGCAATTAAAAATAACTGCAACTTATTAAAATAAACATTAAAGAAGTTTTCAGGGACTTTCTGCCCTCGGTAATCATGTAAAATATTTATTAGTTTTCTTAAAAATCGAAACAAGTAAATACATTTAAAGCACATTGAATATTTTCTCAGGCGACATTTTGCGCCGATGCCCTTAAACAAAATTATCAATCAAAAATCCTAACTAGACATTTAATAAGTATTAAAAAACTCGTATTTTGGCAATACATTTAGACAGTTAAACAGAATTTATCAATCAAAAAACCTAACTATACTAAATTTGCAATCAAGATGCAGTAGAAATTTGCACATGCATTATATTCTATTGGGCTGTTAGCGTTATCGGGATATTCAAGATTCGCTAATTGTGAATCCTCGGTTGTACTGTTAACATCCAAATTACCACGGTGCTTTGCTCCATCATCGAACTTATCTGCTAATATTGCTTCTAAATCTTCTTCGCTTCTAATTTCAGTTAAAGTACAAGCAGGTAAGGATTTTTTTAATTCTACTTTAGCCTTACAACCGAATAGTGCTCCATATGGACTACAGCTAAAGCCGGAATGGTAAGCTCTGTTTTTCATAAATTTAATGAACTGTATGCCTTCCGACCACTGACTCGTTTTGTTTATTTCCGGCCATGTGGTCAACATTTTTTCGATATCTTGGTTCGCTCTCTCTATCGAACCTTGCGATTGGCTGTGTCTGGGTTTTCCGTGGACAATTTTCAGTTCATCCCACATTACTGCAGACTTCTTAAATAATCTTATTTGCAAATTCTCGATCAGTATCATTGTGTAAAATATGTGGAGCTCCAAATATGGTACACACTTCAACAAATGGTACGCAACTTCTTCGGCGCGCTTGGTTTTTAATGCTCTGAGCTGGACAAATTTGGTAAGATGGTCTTGATAGACCATAATAAATTTATAGTCACCATCCGCTTGTTACTGCATGTCAATAAGATCCACTTGACATCTCGAATTAAATGCACAACTTAAAATTGGCTTCACAACGAGTTCTTTTTTTGGAATACTCATTTTTTTTTGACACGGTACACAAAGATTTAAGTAATCCTTGACAAACTCCACAGTGATTGTCCTTATATTTCGCCTTAGTTTCTTTCATCATTCTGTTGCGGCCTCCATGTCCAATTGAAATATGAGTCTCGTGAATGATATCGAAAGTTTCCTCCATAAATACATAAGAAACAATATGATTTCTGTCGTTTTTTACTGACACAACGAGTTTCTCGACATTACCAATTTTTACAATATCATACCGTGATAACCGTTGATATTCTTCAGGTGTTTTGTGACAAGTCTTGTCTTTGGTTGTTTTAACTTTCATTAAAAATGCATAATACTCATCTCTAGTGAATAACTGATGATTGTTTCCTTTTGATTTGATTTAATCGCTAAATCGTGCTTTCATGGACTCGAAAATTACTCATTGTAAAATAAGTTAGTAGGTATGCACAGAACACTCGAAACATCACACCGTTTGTTCAACTAAACAAAAATGTTTTACATACACCTAATACAACAATAACAACATAGAACCGCTTCCGACTATAGATTTACTATCACTGTTGAACAAAACAAAAATAAAGGACGCCGCGAAATAAGCAGCTAAATTAAAATGAAAATGGGCTGGACACAACGAACGTCTCGAAGATGGTAGATGGAACAAAGAAGTCGGAAACTGGCGACCGTACGATGCGAAAAGACCAAGAGGAAGACCTCAAAATGCGCTGGAGCGACGATATCAAAAAGAGTCGCAGGACCAATGTGGAAACGCCTAGCACACAACAGGGATGAATGGCGAGAAATGGGAGAGGCCTTTATTGGACAATTCGGATAGAAAAAGGGCTATAAAAAAAAATCACTGTGGTAATACGCGCGCCTTATTTTAACACTGGTATGTCGCAGTGACTAATGCACTTACTTCCCTCCAACCCGCCAGCTTCTAAGAACTTATTGGTATTCAACATTTATGACGTTTACCGTTTGAATACGGGATTTATTAATAATAACCGGTCAATGTGATTATTTCTGGTATATTTATTACTTTTACCTAGCTATTCGGGTTGTATTAATAGTAACCGGTAATTATTAATAATTCCCATTTAATCATATTTACCGTAACATATATAAGTAACGTATATAAATTACGCAATATGTTACTAACTTTTTTTTGTTTTACAAGTATTTATTAATAACAAATTAAGATCTACTTCGTTTAAGCATTTTATCAAAGAATAGAACACTGAAAACATTTGTTTTCTATACTTACACGAAAATTATTACAATTTATTATTACTAAAGCAGTTTCTGGTGGATAGGACATGTAATGCGGATGAAACAAAATGACTCAGCTAGAAAAATGCTCTTTGATAGACCCATTGGTCGAAGAAGAAGAGGAAGATCCAGAACAAGGTTTCTTGATAACATCGATAAAGACATGAGATATATGGGGAATACGTGGTTGGCGGAGGAAGGCGATGGATAGGGACGACTGGAGAGAAATTATTGTGTAGGTTAGGACCTACGCAGGGTTGTAAAGCCAGAATGACGATAAAAGCAGTTTCGGCAGTGCCTTTCTCAAATAATATATTTTTACCCGCCATCGAACAGGTGAAGTATTATTGTAACGCTGTTCGACACGTGGGGTGTGAAAAACTCCAAGTTAAAAATATACTCATTTATATATCTCGTACATTTTCATAATAACATGTAATATTACAGCTTTAGGATACATTACGGTAATAAATTCTAGAAGAACATTTGCTATTAGTTTACTATTGAACACATAGCCAATTATATGAAATAACAATTTTTTTTCTCGAGAAAGAAATTGTGTCTTTTGACCAGAGGATCAATACATTTCTATTAAAATTAATAGTATGAAAATAAGAAACTACAATAGGAGTATCTAGTTTATTAAAGAACAATCAAAATCAAATTCTACATATTATTTATTGAGTTATCAGTTCTTAAAGTTGGAGCAATTTTCGCAGTATGTCACACAGAGTTCTCAACATAAAAAAAACTTCACATGCCTCACACAGGTATCTAGTTTTTCTGTCTCTATTTCTGATTAGGTTTTCTCTTCTTTGCAGGCGGTTCGGAATTTTTACCTAAAAGCTTTCGGATGCTGCTTCGTAACACTCTAGATAATCTAGGGTTACTGATGTTTTTTTAAACAATTGGAAACCCAGTTTCTTCAGGAGAAAAGCCTTCTGGCTATGTTAGGAATATCGTTGTTTTGTCTGTGAATGTTCTGGCTATTGATTCCTGCAGTGTTTAGCATTAAGGCCAGCGACGACTATTGGGTATTTATACGTTGCAGATAGCTCGTCTACTACGTCAACTCCACCTTTGGTCGAATTATAAAAGGAACTAATTTTATGCAGCTTATTATGAGCATATATTACTGTTGTATTATGGTGAAGAGAAGATATAAGTTAAAACAACTTTTCCTTTCTTTGGTATATACGAAAGAATAGTGTATCCGTTCTGAAATCCTGTGTACCTACTGCAGTCAAATTATGAGTCAACCGGCTGTTGTCCCACATACACCTTCATATGGAGTGGGTCGTTCGTACGTGCGTCAACTAATGCAAAAACGTCCATTCCTGTCTCGTCAGTATTCCACAATTTATATAAATGCCAATGGTTATTTCTGAATGCACCAGACAGGTAAAGGTGCCCCAACACAGCCTTGATTTCTATCACAGATATATTCCCATAATGTGGAGAGTTCTTTCAACTTTCATATTTTTTCTGCAATTTGTTGGTTAGTATGCTTAACCAAGTCAGCAATCATTTGTCCATCAATAAATAGCAGGAAGCACTCAATTAGGGTCTTGGCATGTTTTGCATGATTTTTAACTCCCGGTAAATGTGTAATAAGTTTTTTGCTCTTGTTCGAATATTTTAGGTTATTCGGTTTTATTGTATTCCATTCTTTCCGGAAGAATAACAACATTGTCTAACACTTTCTACAACAGCTTGCTGGTTTCTAGTCTCTTCTTCGGGTTCTTTTTTTCAGATTGGTATAATTGTTGTTAATATTTACATTGTCAATATTGTCTTCTGTCTGTAAATTATCTTGATCAATAAATTTGTCTTCATTTTCACACTCTTCGCACATACGCATGAGCTGAGCCTGCTCTTTTTCATAGTCGCCCATTATTTCCAAATCCACGGGAGTGAAATTATGAATAGTATGTGTAAGATGGCTTACCTCTGATAATTACGTCGAAGTACGAAATTAAAACGGACTAAAAACGGACTAAACGAAATAAAAAATAAACTTGTGACTTCCGACACTTGGGGTTTGACAAACACCAGACAACTTGAAAGCGACACCACTTACAGTATATCTAATTGCCGACTGACCTGACTGCATCAGATTGTATACAAATATCTGTTCGAAAGCTACTGAAGCGCTGTTGGAGTGAAATTTGAACTTATAACGGTTATTCTCTGAACTCTGGGGTTTCTCACACCCCACGTGTCGGATGCCGGGTTAATAAGGTTCTAAATCTGTTTTCTTGTGACATATCTTCTTATTTAAATAGTATTGCAATGACAATTAGATTTAATAATTATTATTTAACATTTTGACTTCGGAAATCGTTTTCAAAAATAATTGATAAATATTTTTTTTTTTTGAAAAACAGTGTATAACCACTTAGATTGTTGAAATGGTTATGTCGTGTAAAAATTTTGTCACAAAAATATCTTAAGATCTTTAGTTTAAAAATGTAGAGAATTTGAAATTGGTCATTAAAAGAATGATTAAGATACGTACGTTTATGTTATTTTTCTATTATTAAGAGCGCTTTTGTGTTCTGCTATACGTTTTTTAGAGGTTTTACCATTTGAGCGATGTAAGTTTTTGGACTGTCACTACATGTAAGTTTATATACACTACTGGGTAACTGCACAAATTATCGCGCTATCTCAGAGTCGTAATAAAAGTTAAACTTATAATAAAAGGTTATGAATTAGTATTAATAGTGGTATATGCATCATCCAACGAAAACACGTGTGGCACTTAAGACGACACGGCGAAAAAAAAGTAAATCTTTGATATCAGCAATAGGAAGGAAATTTTTATGTCGGTAGACTTTAATGGGCAGACAGGATCTAAAACCAATGACGCCGTAGTCGGACTATATGGAGAAAGGGATGTAAATAACAATGGAGATAGGAACATATAAATATGGCAGCAATATTGATTAGGTGTACAGAATAGATTTTACAAACATAAAGACATTTACACATATACATGGACTAAGTCTACACCCTAGCAAAAATCAATAATCGACTACATTATCCAGACAGACTTTCCGGCTACGTACGTACGATTTCAGAGTTTACAGATAGGCAGAATGTAAAACGGGTCATTATCTTGTACAAACAAAGAGCATAAATGGTTTTAAGGATGAGTCGACAGCATTCCTCTACATAATGAGATTATGCCGATGGATAGAGCTGACAGAGACCTATGTCCAGCAGTGGACGAATACAGGTTAATGCATTATAATTTTATTTGAAAATCGTAATATATCAAATATTTCTAAAAATAATAAATTTTTATCTATCATCTAGATTATAAATGCTATATTCACGATAAATAACCTATATTTTTTATTTTATTTATTTTATTATCAACTACTATCCACTGTTGACTAAAACATATAGTTAAAAAAAGTATTAATAAAGGCGTTTTTACTGTTTTTAAAATTAAGAATTTTCATTCTTTAAAAATATAACTGTGGTGATATTTTTGGTACAGCTATTGCCATGCGAAGCATTTTCTCACAACGTTCGCTTTGATTTATGTATTTTCTGGTCATAGTCGTTGCACCAAGTTCTATTTATTTTTAAAAACAGAAATTATTATTTGGTATAAATCGCGTATCTGATCAAAATTAATTTGAAAATGTTTAATATATTTTTCTTTACTTTTCCGGTCCTTATCTTTCATCATTATCATAATTCTCTTTGTCTTTATCCACGTGCTGGGTTGACATGGGAACACGATTCTGCTGTCTCTAATTACAACTGTTTCTACCTTGAGTCATATCAATATCAATCCCCTTTACCGACATGTCCTGCCTAAGCGTCTCCACCCTGATGTTCTTTGGACTCCTGTTTTTAAGAGTCTATAATTCAGGAAGTAATGAATAATTTTATTTGAAAATTGATAAATGGCAACTGGACCTACAATACTAATAATTATTGTATATAGGATGTCTGTCATGTGCGCTGTAATATTCCTACAATGGAAAAAATTTAATGGATCATGAAAGTGAAGGTTTAGTTAGATAAAAGGCTTTTTTATCCAATCCATCTATTATTATTAAAATTTCAAATACTCTGTTTTTGTCCACCTAAGTCTTAAAAAATTTCCTCAAGAACTTACTACCCGCTGTTATGTGGTCCAATAATAATGCAAGTAAATAAGAAATTGAGGCTTGGTGCAATCCTATTTTTATATGAAATTTATCAGTCTCTCTTACACCTATCTTAACACTAGTTGATATTCCCTCATACATCTTCTTCTTCTTCTTCTACTTCTTGGTGATCTTTCGATCTGTTTAATTCTGAAGCTGTCTCTGGTTAATTTCTTGAGAGGTGGATTGCCAACTATCCCTCCATCCTTTAGGTGGTCTTCCGGGAGGTCTTGAACCGGGCGGGTTGTTTTCTATGGCAATTTTTGGGAGTCTATTCTCATCCATTCGTCTTACATGACTGTACCATATCCTTTACGCTGCCTTCCCCATCTTACAATATCTTGAATTTTGCACTGCTCTCTAACGTTTGTATTTCTCACCCTGTCTCTTCTTGTTTTGCCCACTATTTTTATTAGGGTTTTCATTTCGGCAACCCTTAGCATCTGTTTCGTTTTGTTGGTATCTTCGCGCACTTCTATGCCATATGTCATGATCGGTCGTATGCAAGTCTTGTAGATTCTAATTTTACTAACTGTGCGCATATACGGATTTGACCAGACTATTTCCCGCAAACGTCCCGACAATGCGGATGCTTTGTTGATCTGACTCCTTAGGTCCTTTACTGGGTCGTGTCTGCTTGATATATCTATGCCCAGATATCTGAATTGTATCACCTGTTGTATGGGGTTGTTTTCAACCACTAACGTACATCTGAGCGGATCTTTTGCTATTGTAATACCTTTAGTTTTGTTGGTAGAAATGGTCATATTTAGTTGGCGACTTATTTAAAAGAACTAAAAAAGAGCTGTCTCTGAAGATCATCTTCTGATTCGGCAATAATTGCTGCATCATCTGCGTTACACACCATACCAATTCTTTTGTTGCCCATTCTGTATCCGAGATTGAGGGATGTTACTTTGTTTATAATTTTGACCATGAGTAGGTTAAACAAGAAGGGGCTTAAACTGTTGCCTTGTCTAATTCCTCCCGGTGTTAGAATATTTTCAGGGAATTGGTTTCCTGTTCTAACTTTGGTTACATTGTTTTTATTTAGGTTATGGACTATCTTTGTTGTGTTGGTCGGCGTTTTATTTTCTATTAATATATTTAGAATGTCTCCCAGGTGAACCCTATCAAACGTCTTCGTCAGATCAATGAAGCAAATATACGCTGGCATGCCGAACCCTCATACATGACTCCCATAATCTTCACATATTTATCGAGAACTGTTTTCTTATTGGGAGCTCACCACAGAATCTGCCGAGAAACTCTATCGCATGCTTTATCAAGATCAATGAATAGAAAATAAGCGTTTGTTTCTTTATTCATGTGGGTTTCCATCAGCTGCCTTATAATAAAATTTGCATCTGTTTTTGTTCCTGATGAATGAAGTAGTCTCCTTGATGTTTCTAAATGTCTTCTTTTATTTGTTTACCTATCAATTAGTTGTTTATTGCATTACTGAGTTTCTCTTCTATATTGTGGTCGTATACACATATATTAATGTGTAACAATAAAACTACCCATTAGGATGTCGGTAGCCAATGTGTAATAATATAGCTATCCGTCAAAAATGATGGGCGCCAATGTTTAACGTATAACTGCAACTTACGTTGAGAGCCAATTATTTTGAGCTTCGACTAGCCCTTGTCTCTCAAGTGTCTTGTCTTAAACGCATATATGAAAAATAAGTTTTTTTGTTCTTCTTCTTTCTCTTTATAAGCAATTCTGCTTGTTCATTGGGGCATTAATACCTCTATGGAAGGTTATCACTCCTTTTGGGCGATCGTCCGATACTTCTTCTGCCGATTGGTAAAATGAGTTTGGCTGTATAAAATGTGAAAATAAAACTTGTGCAAGATGTATTTGAAAATTTATAGTTGGTTTCATGTACTTATTTAAAATATAACTTGTTATATTTGAACGTAGTGTGGTTGTAGATAAATGTAGATACTTGTTTGGATGTAGTCAAAATGTAAGCTAAAGTACTTAAAGGTAGATATGGAGTTATCCATAGTGGCGGCCATGTTGTTATTGCACTTTTATTCCCTGTGGTACCACATATTTTGGAAAGACTCTCTCAAATAGGGGGAAAAGAATAATTTGAAATATGGCTAAAACACTAAAACAAGAAGTCTTTTGTTAGCAACAGCCTAAATTTTAAACATTTCGTTGCTATGAAGTTATAGAGGAACAAAATTTCTTTTGGAAAGAAAAGATCAGACGCAATAATTAAATGAATATAATTATTATTAAAATAAATTAGTTAAATTAATAAATATCCTACATACATAATGATAGGATTAATAACATTGAAAAGAAACGTGGTGTGGAGGTTATGTATAAAATAAATCAAAAATAGAAAATTATAAGAAAGACTTAATTATGTTTTAATGGATTTAAGCCACAATTATTGGTTATGATTGTAATGAAAATCACATTTTTAATGGACTAATATTTGACGTTTCGACTTCCGCTCCGGAAATCGTACTCAAAAAAGGTTTTTTGTACAAATTATAATAAAATGCGTATAACCAAAGATTTAATTGGTTGTGTCATTTTAAAGTTGACATGCTTGACCTATCTCTTGTAGGCCAACCGCCCATAGTGGCTACAACACATTTTTGAGGGTGGTGTTTTTACCCTCAGAACATCAAATTTTTACTGTTGTTGTGTGTTCCAATTTGTATGTTAGTGTAAAAAATTATATCGTAGTTGTAGCTGTGTAACGTAATTGAACAAAAAAAAATTATTTATTTATGTGTGAATTGTGTGTTGCATTATGTGTTGTGTGTTAACTTGTAGATGATATGATTGACCTCCTAGTAATCGGCTATTGTTGGTATATGCTGCCTTTTTTAGTAGCCCTCAAAATGGAAGATTTCCTGAGTCGATATTAGTTAAAATAAAAATGTGATTTTCATCACAATCACAACCAATAATTGTGGCTTAATCTCATAAAAACATAGTTTAACTTAAGCATGCCACAAAAAAGTAGTTTTAGAAACTTTATATAAGAAAGATGTATAAAAGTTATCAACGACAAACCTGAATGAATTAATATGTACTCACTCAAGAGAGATTTAAACAATATAAATTAATTTCGGAACTAATATATATCCTTTTAAAGTGTTGAAAGATATTAAAAAGGATTCCCACTACTATTAAAGCAAAACTGACATTTCTGAAAATAACAGAAGTCACAATTACCAACAGACAAATAATCTTTAACGCTAGTTGGTCATGGACATTTATGAGCACGTAAAGTTTGGAATAAATTCGGTAAACGCTTGATTTAGCCATTGGGTAAAAAAGCTTAAACATCTCGATTTGATTTTTTAGCCCACCCGTTTTCTGCTGATCTTATATTTTTAATGACGTCATCACTATTTGAGTTATGACGTCATTATCATATTTTTCAAATGATAATACCTTATTTGGACACTATTATCGAAAAGAACGCATCTTTTTGTATACAAATCTCATATTTTTGCTTATGTCGCTTATGTCACATAACCGTTTATTTGAGAAATAAAAGATATTTTACTCATATCAAACGTAATTTATAAAAATATAAACAGGACTATAGAAACCTACAAACTATTAAATTAATTGCTCAAATGGACAACCATTTGGCCTCTTGACAATATGCAATATGATGCCGAAGAGTACCAACATTAATTAAATTAATTTCGGTCCTAATTCCCTTTTTAAGTACATTAATACTATTAGGTCTGTTAACGTAAATTTAGACTTAAGGTATCGCCATGAAAAAATCTAGTGTGGACAGATCGGGAGATATAGCTGGCCATTCTATATCCCTGTCTGCTAATTCATATATTATTAAAAATATTACTTAGGTATTGACGAACACGTGCGTAATGCGGTGGTGCTTCGCCTTGCTGGTACCATAGTGAATTGTCCGGAAGCTGAAGATTTTGATGATTTGGGTATGGAGCCGCAAGTGCGAGCATTATTCGAAGTTGAAATAAATCAAAGTACTTGTCACCGTTCAATTAACCGTCAATAAAAATGGGCCCACAATTTTATAACCAAGTATTCCCACCCACACGTTAACTGTCTGTGGACACTGAGTGTGTCCTTCTACCTCCCCGTAAGGATTCTCTTGTGTCCAGTACCTACAGTTCGGCCTATTTACTGTACGTGTTAAGGAGAATGTACTGTAATGTACTGTATGGTGGTCTCAACAAAGAAAACACATTTCTCGCACATCGCATCATCATTACATCGATCCATCATTAATTCACAAAATTTGTGTTAGCGATCTAGAAGTTCATGAATCACTTGCGCTTTATATGGGTGCCATTTATTCTCTTTTAGAGACTTTTGAACAAACGTTTCGCATATCGATTGCTTTTATGCAGTTTGACAGGTAGGTTTATGAGGATTTTCTTGCACTGATAATATTACATTCCATTGTTGATCTTGCGTAAGGCCTGGACGGCCTTTCGTATATTTATTACCGACATTGCCCAAATTTTTAAATTTTGCTTTGTCCCATCTTCATAACCTATCATAAAAATGCCTGTGCGTTGCATTTCACTTAAACGGGCGATAATTTATGGGCTTATGTCGATAATTTTTTTAAAACACAGTTATTGTTTGACAGCTAGCTATTATTTTGAAGTCGAATTAGTGCAAATTAGTCTTAATAAGACAGGTTTTTATTTACTTACAGATTTAAACAAATCTGTAATTTTAATCAGTAATTTTAACAAACTATTTACAGACAGAGGCGAAAAATACTTATTTTAACACGTAATTTTTTAACGTAACATTCGTACACAAAAAGATGCGCTCTTTTCGATGATGGTGTCAAAAGAAGGTATTACCATTAAAAAAAAAATGATAATGACGCCATAGGACGAAATGTGATGACGCCACTAAAAATATCAGTTCAGCACAAAATGCGCAACTGAAAAATAAAATCGGTCTGTCTTGAGTTTTTTTTTGCCAATGGCTAAATCAAGCGTTTAACGAATTTATTCCAACTTTTACGTGCTCTCTATATATGTATATGCTTAAGCTAACTATGAGGTTTGAATACGGGAGATTGAAATAAAATGATGGGATAATGGAAATTGAAATTAAAGAATAAAGATTTAAGAAATTATTTAATAAATAGAAGAATTAAGCGTCAACTGTTTTTTGAAGAAAAAATATTTAAAATAAAAAAAAATCCGAAGAATCTAAATGGAATCTTAAAATTTAGAAAGCCTGGTGCGCCACTGCTAGCTGTTCTTTCCATGAAAATTTCTGAGATAACCGACGGATAGGCCAATCAAGGAGACATCGTAGATGTTTTCTACTTGATTTATGATTTTTTCTTTGTATTTTGTCGTGTCGGGTTTTAGTTAAGTGACGTGCTTCCCTTGTGCGGCCATCAAAGAATAAAAATGAGGATTTTATGTATCAAGCTTATCCGTATCACTTAAAATCTCGGGATTTCGTAATCCGCTGTTTTTGCGTTGTATGCTGTATGCAAAATTTATCACCGTCACAGAGTATTTAGTGAGTTGTTTTTAAACCTACCACAAATAAAGCGATTAAGGGTGAACTGTGTAAATTATTTGGTGTCATGCAGAAGTCGAAAATCGTTGGAACGATTTTTGGCCGGTGAGTTTTTGTAGATTAGAATTTAGGTGAGATATTTGAGCTACAAAAAAATTAAGCTTCGTTGTATATCAAAGTAATAATTTTTAATAAAAAACACCAAGAATGTCTGATTCAGAAGGCATAAATCGTCTAGTAAAATATTTTAATGTTTTCTACAAGGAACCCAATCATTAGATAATTAAGAAGCACTTTACAAAGATCTTACTGATGTTGTAGATATTGTTAAAGCTGCAGAAAACACTATAGACCTTGGAGATTTTAATCAAAGTCGGAAAAGGACGCTGTTTGAATATTGTGGGGGATTATGACTTGGGAAACAGAAATGGACGTGGAGATCCTCTTGTCTAGTTCTGCCTAAAACACGATTTCATTAAATCGAATACTCACTTCAAATTACTACTGAGAAGACTCTACACCTCGAAATCAAATGCAGAATTAGAGAATAAAATCATTAGAAACTAAATAAACTTCATTCTGCTAAAAAATTGATTCAGAACGTGCATTAAATCAGTTCAAATTTATCCACGTGCTGAAATTGGGACCCTCAAAACTTCTCCCAATTAAAATTAAAAAAAGGTGATCAAAAAGAAGTCTCCCAAAAATATTGATATAACCCAACTACAAAACGAGAAAGTTAAAAAAATGATTTTTTTGGTAAAATATTTGTGAAAGCAATTTAAAAGGCAGCACAAAGCAAAAAAGAGGGCTTGGATGACAGAAAACATATTAAATTTAATGGAACAACGGCGACTAGCAACAACAAAAAACTTTATAAAAATATACAATAAGAAATTCGACGTAAAATACGAGAAGCAAAGGGTCAACATCTAGCCAAACAGTGACATGGAATTGAAAAACTCGAAAATAGATACGACACGTTTAACATGTATAAATAAGTTAAAAGAAGTAGCGGCTGGTAGCTATTATCTTCAGTAAGAGGAAAACTGAACTGCTACATGATAAATATGTTAAAGTAATATTTAAAGGAGAAGACAAATTTAAAAATGGGAAACGAAATTACATAACGAACCTATTCGAAGACGATAGAATTAGTTCACTTTCGACTATTTCTAACTACGACAGATCCCTTAATAACACGCTCTGAAGTAATACAAGCCCTACGATCATCAAAAAATGGTAAAGTGACAGGTCCTGATAAAATTTCAAGTGAAATATATAAGCTTATAGCTTCTCTTAACATGAAAGTATTTCAAGAGACGATTACGTGCATTATATATATATATATATATATATATATATATATATATATATATATATATATATATATGTATATATGAACGATGAACGCTTGTAATCAACGCTGTGATCAGTTAGACTACAAACAAAACTATTTGGGTATGCAGCAGAAGACAGGACAAAGAAGTATTCTTTTTAATATACCAAGCTTTTCCAAATCTTTATTTGCATCATCAGGGTGCTACAATAAACAAAATTAGTACAAATTACAAAATAAAAGTTATTTTGTAGATTACACTAATTGAGGTTGGTTGTGATGGTGTTTAGAAAATGGAATGAACGACTCATCTGACTCCTACAAATAATGGCAAAGACTCTTCATAAATTGTTTTAAAAAACGTTTTTTTGCAAAAACATATTTAAAAACATTTAAATAAAATTATGGGGGAACTGAACGAGTTAATTTCTGTGTGTGAAGTGCCGAAATTTTGTCAATATTTTCGGATATAAACAAAACTTTTATATCTAAAATTTGAACGATATAGTTGATGGAACACAGTGAATTGTGAAATGATGTTATAACTGACTCAAAGTGAGTTGTACATTAGTTAATTTACTTTATATTATCTTGAAAACAAAACCAACAAAGACACTAGTTCTGTCAATTGTAATAAATGTTGTTCTGTGATACTAGCATATTAGAATAGTCGCTAACTTCCTGGTTCATATAGGCAACCAGTTCATACAGGGGCGAGATGAAATCGAATATAAGTTCTCCAACTGCAAATCACAGTAATACAACTGAAAGTAACAGTCCTCCAGTTTTATATGTTGCTGCTGCCAGATCTATACCTAAAACTACTAACCCAAAAAAAGAGCAGGCTATAGTGTTTCATATAACTGATAACAATCTTAAATTATTTGACTACGTCAAATCAATTGGAAATATTATGGGCCAAAAAACATCAGCTTTGCTTCTGGAATCTCGAACAACCGGATGTGCATTTACCACTCTGAGATAGCGCG
>NW_027313029.1:0-24154 GCF_040954645.1 Diabrotica undecimpunctata
CGCGCTATCTCAGAGTAAAAAAATTTATGACTTTTACCCTCGGACTTTCTCCCAAAACCCCCCTCGTAGAGACGGGGAAAACGGAAAAAACCAATTTACCAAGAATCTGTACGCCATAGAAAAAAATGTTTCAAATAAAAAATGTAGCTGAGATAATTTTAAACAAAAATGTTTATTAGTACTTTTTCCGTAGAATGAACCGTTCTCTTAGAAACAACGCTAAAAAGCGATCGGCAATTTTTAATCAGTTACGCGCGCGAAAACAATGTTCAATAAAGTGTGTATCATCTCGACGGTAAAAATTCGATATCTTTTAAACCGAGTGTCCTGCCGACAAAAGTCAAGATGTGTTTTAAAGGTAAAGAATGAAGCTTTTGTATGTGTATTTGCCGCAAATAAACTGAGTCTTTATAAAGGCGTTAAATAGCTAAAACGTGGCGCGATTTTTGCAATTTTTATGATTCTCATGAGATCAATACAATTTATTCCTTTTATGAACCGGCCACTGTGGAGTTTCGATAACTAGAGCTTAATATTTAAAACTTATAACATGAAATTTCAGTTTTCGAGTTTTGGCAACAAATGTGAGTCATTTAATATATGCTTAAAAAACGGCTGAATTTAAATTGCACATTACAAACGATCTCGACGAACATTTAAAACTGCTCTTTTGCAATTAAACTAGTACGTTTTTCAAAACTACCCTTCTTTTGCTACACATTACCCTCAAAACCATCTTCTTTAAGGCATTTCTCGTGACGTGCGATCTTTTGTAATGTAAAAGTTTCAATTCTGCGTTTTTTAGTAATATTTTAAATGCCTAATATTTGTTACCACAACTCAAAATTTAAATTTCATGTAAGAGGTTTAGAAGGTTGGTCTCTAAAAATCGAAATTTTACCATAACCGGTCAATTAAAGTGATGCTCTAATATTATGTTGCAGATTCGGCAAAATACCTGAGGTTACATTTGGATAAGAGGACCTGCGCTAGAACGTTCACATTAAAAAGAAGAGAGAAGAACTCAACAGAAATAAAGAAATCTTGTAAGAAATTCTAAACTACCCATTGATAACAAATTACTGTTTACAAACAAATACTAAGACCAGTATGAACATACGGCGCACATCTCTAGGACTAGCATAACAATACAAGATTTCAGAGTATGGGGCTTAGGAGCAGGGTTGATGCTCTGTGGTACGTAAAAAATAGCTGCGTCCACTGAGATCTGAAGATGGAGACAGTAGAACAAATAATTGCCAATATGCCAGCAGACATGAACAACGTCTACTTCAATTTCGAGGTCATCCAACTGCTCAACAGCACAGATATAGAATGAAGGCTCAAAGAGGACAAAAATCCTTCAAGTGTAAATAAAGGTGTTTGTTTAGAGGTACAGAAAATGTAAGTTGGCAACACTTTTTTAACTGGAGGCCATTTTGGCAGCTGTTAAGTGATTGTACACTTGACACCTGAACAATGCTTCCAAATTGTACAAATTTATTTTGAAAATTGTGATTCTGTTCGAAATGGATAGGAGAAGATAGGCTACCAAAACGAGCACTGAACGCCAGAATGCAGGGAAAGAGACCAGTTGGAAAGCCAAGAAAGCGCTGGGAAGACACAGTAAGCAGCGACGCACAAGCACTTTTAGGAGTCCGTGTATGGAGAAGAGCAGCCACAGACAGACAAGGGTGGAGGCAAAAAATATAGGAGGCCAAGGCTCATTTTGGGCTGTAGTGCCGTAGAAGAAGAAGATTCTGTTCGAAATACGTATCGCGCGCGCACTACGTCCATCTTATAGTCAATATAATAGTCCATCAGAGCAATTAATTCGATTAACCATGGAACGTTTTTTGCACCACGTTTACTCTAAATGATAGTATGCATCCACAGGACACGTCGTACAGTGCGTATAGAAGAAGTTGTTGCTGCTGTAGAACGTAGCGTACAGGAAAACCCGAATCAGTCTATCTGCCATCGTGCACAGCAGTTGGATACGTGTTCATCCATTTTATGGAAGATTTGCGGAAAGATCTTGCTTTGCGTGCTTACAAAATCCAACTCATGCAAGAATTAAAGGTACATCATCACCTAGATTCGTAGATTCGGTGAGTGGGCTCTTTTTTGGTTGAATTTCTACGTCAACAAACAAAACTGCTTTATTTGGAGTTAAGATAATCCTCAAATGTATGTTGAGAAACCACTACATCCAGAAAAACTGACTCTTTGGCGTGCTTTATGGTCTGGTGGAATCATTGGACCGTACTTCTCCAAAAACGATGCTGGCCAGAACGTTGGGGACCGCTATAGAGCCATTATTACTGCCTTTTTAATTGCCTAATTGAACAACAATGATGTGCAGGAGCTGTCGTTTCAATATGACGCCGTAAAATATCACACAACTCGTGCACAATTGATTTATTGATCGTTTATTAACCGCATAGTTTCACGTTTCGGACCATGAATTGGCCTCCAAGATCGTGCGATTTAACACTGCTAGGACTATTTTATGGGAGGAACGCGCTATCTCAGAGTATGTGAAGGTGCTAGTCTACGCCGATAAGCATTAATCGATTGACCACTTGGAGGACAGCATTCGCCGCGTTATTGTCGATATACGGCGACAAATATTGGAAAAAGTGATCGAAAATTAGACCTCCAGATTAGACTACTTCAGAGCCAGCCATGACGGTTTTGCATACGGCACTAGCGGAACGTATTGTTTTTTCAAACGTATGTCCAACAATACCACACAGTCTCTTAGTTGATTATCTACAAAGTATTGGACTTAATATGGTCTCTCCTGTTACTTTTCTAAAAATCAGTCCCACCCTTCCCGAATATAATCATATTTTAAGTTTCAGAAGACAAATATACGTCAGTCCCCATAATATCTCCTTACCCGACTCATTCACCTTATACTTCGATAATACAACATATCGAATATTCTTATCTCAAGAAACTATGGCCTGTGATAACTGCAAAAAGTCTGGACATATCGCCACCAACTGTCCCGATAAACTAGAATCAACAACAAATTTAATTGATTCTAATAACAGTCAATCTACTACTCCTTTCTCCCCTGACATCATGCCTCAACCTGCAATTATTAGTCCTACACTTTTCTTAATTGCTATTAATGACATAATTAAAAATCTCAAAAAACCTTTAAAAGCACGTTTATATGCAGATGACTTGGTGGTTTATGTAAAAGGCAAAGATATTAATTTAACTTCAACAAACGCGCTATCTCAGAGTCAAAAACTCGAAAAGTGGTCTCGCGAATCTGGTGGATGCCAGAATCATATTTAAATTATAATGCCAAAAGATTATCTTTCGAACAAAGTCAATTTCATGTCAATCTATAAAATGATCTTTGTTTTATTCCATTTTAAAGTTACATACCTCTAAAAAAAACACCCTTTATTACTATAAGTAAGTAAGTACCTATAGAAACATTACTTAATGGAACTATAGGTCTTTAAATGACAACTGTAACAATTTAGATTTAGGTTAGAGTAGAACTACTCATTGATCTTGATTAGGTTGTAGTACAAAGTTAGAAAGTACTCCCAGGTTGTTTAGTATAATAAAAAATAATAATAATCATGGAAGTTAGTGGACATTGTCAATAGAAAGGCTCAGGGAGTGTATAGTCATCCACATATTTTATATAATATATTTTATCCTGCAGCAAAATACTTATACATAAAATAAAAGTAAATGTTCATTTAAAAAATTATTATAATAATCACTCATGATATCAGAACTAGTTTCTAACCAACTTAAAATTCTAAGGTCATTTTTAATGTGTTACACAATCTTTTGTTTTCGATAAATGTAAATGTTTTTATTGTTTTTGTTACTTTGAACACAATTTATTGAAACTGAAGTCTGATATTTTACAAATGCGATATTGTTATTATAAATTATACAAATACAAATGGATTTTTTTTTAGAATAAAAATCAGAAGTGAATGTACTCTTCTACCTTTTTCAAACAAGATGACGGAAGAAATAGGTAACAAATTACCAAGTTGCATTTCTCGCGTCCAATATAAAAAACAGTAACATTTTCAAAATTAAAATCAGCTTTACAAAAAATTTATATCGAAAGTAGACAACTATAGAGCACAAAATCACGAATAAAACAATATTGAGGCCGTACTAGAATGTACAAGTAGTCTTAAAGGATAATAGTTTATAATTAGAATATAAAACTAATATTTAGTTAAGGCAATTCAACTTTAATCATGATTAAACTTTAAAGACTACAAAGAAAACATGAATATATGTAATGTGTAAATAACGTACATCTGTCATATGCAATGTGTAAGTTATTAAAGAATTTGGTAAAGACAGACGTTAAAGAAATAAATATTGAGGAGGAAGAGGTAAAGGAAGCATTAAGGAAATTAAAAAAAATAGAAAATCACCGGGATGGGACAGAACACCGAACGAACTCCTAAAGTACGGAGGACCAGATCTGACCAAACAACTATTAAAACTAATCCAAAAAATAATAGAACAAAACAGAATTCATCAAGAATGGAGATCAAGCATCCTAATACCTCTCTTCAGAAAGGGAAACAAATCGGACCCGGAAAATTACAGAGGAATTAATTTATTAAACACAACTGACTGAATGAAATTATAACACTAGCAGAAGAACAACAAGGTTTTAGGTCGGGAAGATCATGCACCGACGCTATATTTATACTGAGGCAAGTGCAAGAGAAATCATTAGAATACAACAAACCGGCATATCTATGTTTCGTGGATCTTACGAAGACATTTGACCGCGTCAAATTAAAAGACGTTATCCAGTTACTGTACGCAAGAGAAATACCTCTAGGAATAATTAAAACGATCGAAAATATCTACCAAACCAACACAATAAAAGTAAAAGTAGAAGTAAAACTAACCGACCCTATTTAAGCTGGCAATGGGATAAGACAGGGAGATTCCCTGAGTCCTCTATTGTTCAACCTGATTATGGATGAAATAATAAAAAAAGTAAGAACTAAAAAAGGATACCAATTGGGAGAAAAACAACTTAAAATAATCTGATGCAGACGACGCAATACTACTCTCTCAAAGTGAAGATGATTTAAAACGTATGCTGCGCCAATTTAATATAACCGCCAGAAAATTTAACATGTTCATTTCCCCAAAAAAAAACAAAATGCTTGGTTACAACAGCAAATTTACTAAGATGTAAATTGGAGCTGGAAGGTTAGATAATAGAACAAGTGATGGAGTTTAAATATCTAGGCATCACATTATCTAGCTACGGAAAGCTCGAAACTGAAGTGGAAGATCAAGTGAATACAACAAACAGAGCCGCAGTTTGCCTAAATGAAACAATATGGAGAAATAAAAATAACGGGTAAGAAACGAAAGGCAGAATTTACATAACAGTCATCAGACCAATAATGACACACGCGGCAGAAACAAGACCTGACACAGAGAGGACAAAAAGGATATTAGAAACAGCCAAGATGAAACCACTTAAAAAATTGATGGTACACTGACACTATGGGACAGAGCTAGAAGTACAGATATACGACGTAGATGTAAGGTGGAGAACATCAAGGACTGGGTAAGAAATAGAAAAGTAAAATGGAACGATCATATAAGCCTAATGACAACAAATGGAGTAGTAAAGACGGCAAGAGACGGTTCCCCAATAGGAAGACGATCGGCAGGGAGGCCACGAAAACGATGGAACGACAGCTTACTGGAGGCGCATTGAAAAACAGACAGAGTTATGTCTATATAAAAAGAAGGAAAAAAAGAAGAAGATATTATAAAACATCCTGAAAAATACGAACTTTTTCATCTGATCATTCAGGGAAAGATCCACGTTAAACGTAGTCCTGGTAACTTACATCGCTACTCACTTAATTTCTCAATTTTTTCTTATATTTTCATGTTTATTAAGTTTCAAGATAAATAGTTTCAAAACTAACAATCTCCAATATGCTATATTGCAACATTCACACTCTCCAAAACTTGAAAGTACCTATACCTCATACTCTCCTCGTAAATATTGTTAATTTCTTTTGTTTCACGCAAGGTAACAAAATTTTAGAATGTTCAAACACATTTTCTAAATAAAGTTTAAACGATAAAGATTAAAACACCATAAAATGTTGTTTGCTACAGTTTCGGCCGTTTCTTTTTGTTTCTTTAGAATAAGACCACGAAAACGATGGAACGACAACTTACTGGAGGCGCATTGAAAAACAGACAGAGTCGTGTCTATATAAAAAGAAGAAGAAGAAGAGGATATTGATGATTAACAGAAAAAAAATAATGGAATAATCACATCAAAAAAATTTACGATACCAGAGTGGCAAAATAGCAAGAGATAAATTATCAAACGGCAGAAGTATCATCCGACAACAATAAATAGAGATATCAATCTAGTCTAGTTTGTACAAAACGTTTGTATTTCATGTAACGGACATTTATCCAATGAGATTTAACTAAATTTTGGGATTTGATGTCATTTTGGTAATTCTAATTAACTGGTAACAATTATCGATTAGTTTTATCTACTAGTTTATTAACATAAAATCCACTACGCTTGTCTCAACACACCGACAGAACAATCGTGTATTCATTTCAACGTGCCGTATGTGTCAGTCAGTTACAGATAACTCTTACACGACTATTAATGTCGAACATACAGTTTTAATTGATTTGCCTGTGACATCAATAGCTGACCAGTTAGGGTGATCGCGTCATATGCCCGTAAATTATCGTTCGAATCTACTCGTTTGTCATAATGTACGGATCGGCGGGAAGGGTTTCCACTGAAAATAGATGTAAATAATGGATTCACCTTTGGATTGTTAAGCGCCGAGGAAGTAATGAAATTTCTGCACGAAACGTCCGAAAATAGTTGAGAAAACTAAACTATAGAGTAAGTTAATCTGAAAGCTTACATAATGCGAACATTACTGAGTATTAATACCATTTAAAATGTTCTGCAACAAAAGGCGTATTTGAAATTTAAATGTAATTTAATCTTGCAGATTACAATAAATCAAAAATAACACGTTATTTAACACATTCGCACAGCTCTATATACTGTGAATGGAGCACAATTAACAAAATTAAATTTGTTTTTAAAAAACACTGAAGATCTCACGTTCACTCTCGGTCACGTTCACGCCCGAGAAGCTCACTCACGTGGATCAAATCGGAGTTTGTACCATTGCCCAAAAAAGCAGGAACAAAAGTTTGTGAAGACTATAGGAACATAAGCTTAATGAGCCACCTGCTACAGCTCTTTTTAAAAATTATCCACAAAAGAATTTACCGGAAATGCGAGGAACAAATTGAGCCCAATCAGTT
Organism: Diabrotica undecimpunctata; assembly: GCF_040954645.1. Lineage (NCBI taxonomy): Eukaryota > Metazoa > Arthropoda > Insecta > Coleoptera > Chrysomelidae > Diabrotica > Diabrotica undecimpunctata. Next base: position 7,369 of record NW_027313029.1, read on the forward strand.
TGGATTTGGTGAACGCCGTTGGTACGGGGGAAGCTTTATTTGGCGTGCAGGTATTGTTTCAGAAATGTAGAGATGTCAGCTGTGATGTTTTTGAATGTCTGATTGACTACAAGAAGGCTTTCGATAGAGTCAGGCATGAACAAATGATGGAAGTGCTGAAGAGGACAGGGATTAGGGATTGACAGAAAAGACCTAGCTAACCTGTATTGGAATCAATCAGCGGTGCTCCGAATAGATGGAAACTATACAGATGAGGTCAAAATGAGACAGGGGTGCATAATTTCACCATTGATATTCAATCTGTACTCGGAGCACATTTTTGAACAGGCTCTAAAAGATATTGATGAAAACATCCCAATAACTGGAGTCAAGCTCAATAACCTGTGGTATGCAGAAGATACAATAGTGTTTTCCAATACCATAAAAGGGTTGCAAAACTTAATGAACAAAATAACGGAAACAAGTAGAACATATGGACTGGATATAAATACCAGCAAAATCAAGCTAATGATCATCACCAAGGAAAATATAACCGAAGCAAATCTGTATGTGAACCAAATGAGAAGTGAACGTGTCTCAAAGTAAAACTAGTTGGGAACTATAATCAATGAGTCGTGGGACAATGCCCAAGAGATTAAATGTCGCATCTGAAAGGCAAAAAGTGCATTCTTGACTATGAGCTCTGTGTTCAAGAGCCATGACCTCACCCTAGAAACAAAAATAGGGCTCCTTAAATGTTACGTGGAACGTGGACATTGAATGCAGAGACTTAATCAAAACTTCAGGCTTTTGAGCTATGGTTATACAGAAGGATCCTGAAGATATCATGGACAGACAAAGGTCCGTAAGTTGCAGTACTTGGGACATATAATGGAAAATCAAGGCAGATATGATCTACTCCAATGCATTTTGAAAGGTAAAATTGAAGGAAAAAGGGCCCCAGGGCAAAGAAGAATATCCTGGCTTGCTAACCTGAGAGCATGGTATAGAAAGACCTCAATACAGCTATTCCGTATAGCAACCAACAAAGTCATAATAGCCAGAATGATCGCCAACGTTCGGCCTAGGTAGAAATCGCCTATACGATTTGGCCTAGGTAGATATATTCCTGGATTTGTTCTATCTCACTGCCATTTATAGTTATACGTCTGGGGTCATCTGTGTTTGTCATTATTTTTGTTTTTTTTTTTTCATAGTCATTTTTAGGCCGACGTATTGGGAGCTGGCTGCTAGTTCCCCCATCATAATTTGCAGTTCCTCTAATGTGTTCGCTATAATCACTATGTCGTCAGCGAATCTGAGGTGGTTTAACTTGTTGCCATTAACGTTAATACCATAGGTTGACCAATTTGTAGTTTTGAAGACGTCTTCTAGGGCTAGGTTGAACAGTTTTGGCGATATTACGTCTCCTTGTCTCACTCCTCCCTTAATGGGGATGGGATACGTTTGTAATACAACCCTGTATTTAGACCTTTGCTCCAGTTCTCCAGATTTTTGTCCAGTTCTATTAGCTTGTCTTCGCAATATTTCGTTTATTTTTCTGTTATTTATATTAGTAAATGATTCATCACTTTTCAATCTAAATACATACATAAAAACTATTTCAATTTCCAAAAGCATATCAACTCGTTTACTAAAAGCGCATAAATAAAAATATATTTACACTAAACAATACTTTTTAAATTGAATTCTAGCTGCCAGATATAAACACTGATATACTCTGCCATAAAAGTTAACATGTGTTTTAAACATTTGTTGTGGGTATTCCTTGATTATATTTTTTATCGGAATAAATAACATTTTAAATCGGATTTTAGTTGCATGCTTTTAAACATATTTCGACGTAAACGTTTCAAGGTTGCCAATTATATCATCTATCGTCGTAAATATTAGGAAGTAGTAATTAATTAGTAATCATAGATTTTTAGAACTCCTTTTAGAATGTCTACGATGATTACATTTTTTTATAGCCAAAAAAGACCGTTGTAATATTTGCATTTAACTATATTTATGTTATGTGACAATAATGTAGTAGTTATTTCTGCCTAACATATTTTTTGTATGTACGGTGTTTGTATACTGCTATCTGTTCATAAATGTCCAATTATCAGTTATTTTCTGACTTAACTTAATATACAGCAAATACTTAAATCTAAGGGCTTACCATATGGTTTACTCTTATTTTATCTATCAACTAATGCACTACAACTAACGTGCAATAGCATCACAGCACTATATTCTGCTTTTTACACTAAACTGTTACATATTTACACTAACTCAAATGGTTTTGTCCTTATGAGTCTTCTCTTTACCTCAGTGTTGTCAAGAAGCTGGATTGCCACGACATTCACATGAGTATGCAGCCTCTGCTCGTAAGTTGCTGCTGTTCTCTTGATTACTTCGGTCACAGTTTCCATACTCAGGTCGTGGTGGAGGTTCCTGTTATGGATATACCAAGGAGCATCAACAATGTTCCTTAGTACTTTGTTTTGAAATCTCTGGATAAAATGTCGATTATTAGCTTTGGTACAACCCCAGAGTTGGCACTCATATACCCATACTGGCCTCCATACTTGCTTGTAAATAGATAATGTTAAATTTTTTCATCAGCCAATACAATTTCTTATATCTAATATCAAGCTCCCCTCTTTTCTTTTTGACATGGACTTTCCAGCGCAGCCTTACGTCTAGGGCGATGCCCAAGTATTTTGCTGATGTTGCATAAGGAACTTGGGTATCATTTATTCTAACTGGGAAATTTTCTATTTTTTATTTGTAAAGTTAATGTGTGCAGATTTAGTCTCATTTAATACGCGCTATCTCAGAGTCTGGTCCAGATCTGTATTGTATTTATTGATAGTTGCAACTTATCGGTCGTTTCTCCACTAGTGTCTCCTATCGCTAGTATGGCTGTATCATCCGGAAGGTGGCAATAGTGTTTTGTTCTAGCTCTGGAATGTCACATGTATAGAATAGGTACAGAACCGAACCTAATACACTCCTTGTAGCACGCCAGCTTTGATCTCCCTTAAATCGGTGTACACTTCTTGTTTTACTCTGAAATATCTATTCGCAATGTATGATTCTAAGATTTCTGAGTACTGTTTAGGCATGAACGTTCTTAGTTTATAGTTTAAACCCTCATGTCAGACTTTATCAAACGCCTGTGCTACGTCCAAGAAGATTGTAGAGCAGACTTTCTTTTCTTAGAGAAAAGTCGATTGTAGAGCAGCCGAAGAAATAGTTCATAGTTTTGTTAATAAATGATAACTTCCAATATGTAGTTCACAACTATACTTGTGTGATAGCTCTCAGTCAAAATTCTGAGAAGATTGCTAGTTCATCCTTTATTGAACACGTTTCGTATATGAATCCATACACACCATCAGTTCATCTAAAATCTAAATGAGCTTATATCCTTAGAGAAATGAAAATTAAACGTTCAGTTTTTTATAAGAAATTTTTTATATAAAATATTGCAAGAACAGAAGTATATTTCGAACATGGAGAGCAAAACAGAATTTCAAAATGACTGACATTGATTATGTTTTATCGTTAATAGTTTTATGTTTCACTTTAAGTAACATTATTTGGTCACGTTGTATCAAATTAAATAAGAGAATCTTTTTACCAGCGAATCACCAAGTTAAGTTCGATTAGGAAGGCGTAGGGGTTAACGGCTCTAGGAAATATGTCCTATAGCGAACATGATTCTACACAGAATTTTAGGCTAAAGAAGAGGGGATGACAGACGCTAAGTTATGTCTAAATTTATCTCAGATTTACTTATGTATTTCATCGCACTGTCCCTATTCACTATATCTTAGTTATTGCTCGGGAACATGAATTTCCACTTCCACGGAACCATGCTTCACGTGTTCCAGATAATTTGGAGTCTAATGCTATGTAAAAAATTTCACAAACTCACTGTAAATTATGACAAAAACCCAAACGAGTAGTGCCGTTTGCCGCTCTTTTGTATTTTTTATGTTTTTTCGTCTTAATATAACGTGTCTTCCAAGATAACTACATATTTAAAAATATCGTAACTCGTAGATTACTATGAAAGCCGACACAAGGGTCATAAAACATAAATAGCGCGACTTTTAAAGCGGAACAAACTGCAGTAATATTTCTTTAAAAAACAGGTTAATTTAACAATGAATGGATAGATTGCTACAAGATTTTATAAATAGTCAATTTTGGTAATTTATATACCCACTAGGGAAAATTATTTTAACAAAAAATTTAAATTGTCTAAAATTTAAGTTGACAATTAAGTATCATAGAGCACAAAAATGATATCCGAATCGGCCCTAGACGTAAGAAGTTTTTTAAATCGGCTAAAATTGATTTCCGGAAAAATTGCTTTTTCCGCATTTTTAGAGCTTTCATTATTTACGAGTTTTATGTACGCTGAACACGATACCGGTGTTAGTTTTTTAACCATTTGTTCACCAAAACTACTTATACTTTAGGTACAGCTGGTTCCTAAAAAAACTGATCGACTCTTAGTAAGATTTGATCATTTTGAGCAGTGTATTTCATTGGTCTGACATTTATTATGACAAATAAATAATAAAATAAACAAACAAACAACAAACAATTGATCGCATATGAAGGGTACAGGTCCTTAAAGGGCTAGTCACCAAATGTTTATTTCGTACAAAACGAAGTTTAAAGTTTTAAAACCAGTTATTGATAAATTATTGATTGTTATCTTCTTCTTAACGTGCCCTATCAAGTCCCCTTGACGTTGGCGATGAACATGGCGAAAACTGTCTCTGTCTTGAGCTATTCTAAAGAGTTGCTCAGCTTTCCTCATTCCTGTCCACTCCCTGATATTCTTCAACCAAGAGGCCTGCTTTCTACCAATTCTTCTGCGTCCTTCGATTTTACCCATCATAATAAGTTGAAAGAATATTATATCGGTCTCCCCTTACTACGTGTCCAAAATAGGCCATCTTTCTACATTTGATGTTATCAAGCAGCTCGCGAGCAGCATTTGCTCTCTCAAGGACTGCCACATTTGTCAGCATAGCCGTCCATGGAATTTTTAGTATACGTCTGTGCAGCCACATTTCGAAGGCCTCCAGACGATTAATGGTGGATATTTTTAATGTCCATGCTTCGACACCGTATAAGAGGACTGACCAAATGTAGCATTTAACCATGCGCTTTCGAAGTTGAAGTTGCAAGTTATCATTACAGAAGAATGACTTTATTTTTAAAATGTCGTGCGGGCTATCTCGATTCTACGTTTATATCTCTTGATCTGGATCTAGTTGTTCAGTAATATGGCAACCAAGATCATTAAAACTGGACACTCTTTGAATTATATGACCATCAACATATAGTCGTGCATCTTGATGTGCTAAACGGCTAAACACCATGTGTTTTATTTTTGAACAGTTTATGTTTAGGCCAAACTCTCTTCCCACTCTATCAATGGCATTTAAAAGGCATTGTAATCCATTCATGTCATCACTTAAAATAACTGTATCGTCTGCATATCTGATTGTATTTATCAGAATTCCATTAACTTTCACGCCCCATTCCAAATTATGCAGCGTTTCTTTAAATATTCTATCTGAATATAAATGAGATAACAGTGGGGATAGTATACAACCCTGTCTGACACCTCTTTGTATTTTACATATTTCTGTTGATTTTCCGTTTATGCGAGCTGTCGCTGTTTGACGCCAGTATAACTTTTCTATGAATCGTATGTCTTGACTATCAACTCCTTTATCTTTTAATATTGTAATTAATTTGTGATGCTTTACTGGATCAAAGGCCTTTTCATAGTCAATAAATACAGCAAAGACGTCCTTTCCTTTGATTTCGACATTTCTGCAGTAATACATTTAGTGCAAAGAGGGCGTCCCGAGTTCCCAGTCCATTTCTGAAGCCAAATTGTGTTTCATCCTGGTCTTCTTCACATTTATCTCTGATTCTACTGTGGATGATGCGTAGAAATATTTCAAAGTGTGGCTCATAAGGCTTATCATTCTATAATCGCTACAGTTTTTTCGGACGTTGTTTTTTGGTACTGTTATGAATTCGGACTTTAACCAATCTTCAGGGATATCACCAGTCGAATAAACATCATTGAAAAGCTTGACCAGTTCATGATTGTTATCATGAACTCTATTGATTAGATCAGTTACTTGGGTAATTAATGAGACCCACACAAGAAATTAAACTTATATTAATATTACGCAAAATAAAACAGAAGCTTTAACTGGTCAAACCACAACCATTATTGGTCTAAAGGGGTCAAGTCCAAAAAAACAAGTTAAAATGACAAGTAAACAAAAGTTATTAATATGAAATAATTCTAATTCTTGGGCAGGTTATCAAAAAATTGTTTTGCTTCGTCCCAACAGGAATCGTTTTAAATTTTGTAAGCATTTAAATTTTTTAGCCGAGATTGGTATCAAACCTAAAAATAATGTTGTTTTTATAATAGTATTCCAAGATATTAATATTTTTTTATACCTGAATAAGAATACGGAGGAAGTTCAAATTCATTTTGTAGTAGCACAGGTCCCTTTCGCTTCCTTTTTTTTCCTTCACTATCGCTGACTCCCATGCTCCATTATAGGACTCCCGGTGATATATTGGTCTACCATGTTCTTGATGTATTTCTAATTCTCGAATTGGACGGGAATTGAAAGGACATTTTTTCAAATAATCTATTTTAGTATTAAAAAAATTCGTCCATGCTCAAAAGTAGGATTGATCTATTTCTACAACGTCAAATGGCGATGGTTTTGCACGAGCACCTTCTAAAATTTCAACCCAATCTAAAGGAATCTCAGCTCGTTGTTTGGAGTTTATTAAGCCCATATTTTTATCCGGTTCCATGTATGAATGCCACGAACAGGGAAAGTAACTTAACATAATCAAATCTACGTGTATTGTGGACAATGTAATACAAAAACCGAAACATGGTGAAATTTTTATTTTGTCCCTGACACGAGTCTCAGAATATTTCAAGCGATCTTAGTTGTACATCGAGAAAATTCCATAGGAAGTCATTCAGCATTGAGGCATACATCGTCGCTTCCCTTTTTGACAAGTGTTTCCGGGTAAATATAAAACACACTTTTTGCTCTACATAGAATGTGGATATTAAAGGCATAGACGTTCAGCTGAGACTCTTAAGTAAACATCGTTTGTTGTTATGTTCGGGACACTGAGATTTTTTCCAAAGTCGAGACAAATAGCTTCGTGAGTCACAGATGTTCGACTTTTTTTCTTCGCAGCCCTTTTTCTACTGTAAAATACCTCAGCCTTTCTTTTGTGTACATCATTTTGTATCGTAAGCTGGCGTATTTCCTTTTACAAGCGTTCATTTTGAGCAAGAGACTGAAGAGATTTTATTTTTATAAGAAAATCATCACAGGAGCTACATGTATCGGTTCTGGGCTATCCAAAGGCTATGTTAAATTTTGTATTAAATACTGTTGTGTAAGACTCGTAAGATATTTCATAGAAGGGTTCAACTCGCAAAACATTTTGAACATCTTTTTTATGTTAAAGTTTTCAGGTAAGTATAATTTTTTTACTATCAGTCACACTGTAGTGGCTTTTCCTGCCTTTAAATGACTTTATACATTCGTATATTGCTGCAAGAACGTGGGACTCAAATTTTCTAGGATAGTTTGTATTTTCTCCCCTTTTATCTTTAGGAGCGACTCCGGTCATTTTTAGTGAATTTTGTAATATCTCTATTTTTTTCTTCTTTATTCCATGAATAGACATAAAAGCTTGTCTACAAATATTTATTTCTTTTAAACTATTAAGCTAATATGCAGCACTTCTCAAATTTGCTTCGTTTTCATCTTTCCTAGGTCTTCTTCGGCGAATAGGAAGTACTGTAATCAATCCACATAAGTATGAGTTGTACTCATTAATAGAAGTCATTGTACTAAAATTCTTGAATACAGTTTTTCTTGCATCTTCAGGCACATTTTGAAAACATTGTTTACGACAATTACAGGTAGCACCTACCTCGTGACTCCAGTCTAATTTCTTTTATGACATCTCTCATTCTGCCGAGCTTTTCCCCCTTTTTGATTCATTCTGTCTAGGAACTACTTCATTATCATTTCCACTACTATTGTTTTCTGTATTCATTGTTATTTCCTTTTAAATCACTTGGAAAACAATGAAAACACTAGCTACACCGACGAACCTAACTCTAAACTGCACGTAATACACGTAAACAAGATGGCACCACTAGATCTATTTATGAAAAATTGCGACTTGTCCCCTTTTGGACATGTACCCTTCATAATGTTAATTCATAAATTGTAGTAATTATTAAGGTCTAAATTTTGATATTATTTTGAATTCCTGCATTTTATAAAGAGTATATAAATGATAGTTTATACATCAAAGAGGGTTGTTTGCATCAGCATCGATAACAGCCTGTATAATAGTCTTCAGTCCATCTGCTTGAAAGGAATTATGCAATTGTCTTCTTCAGAAAGCTTTTCCCAAACCTGTTGCATACTGTGTCACAGCTCTTCACCATTTTGAGGTAAAAAATTATGCCGATACAACCGTTTTATAATAACCCCCCACTCATTCTCGATTGGACTTAAATCTGGACTGTAGCTGGGCCATGGTAAGGTTTCGATGTTGTTATTCTGGAGCCACTGGTTTATTAAATTCTCAGTGTGAACAGGACAATTATCTTGATAATTGTCACTGGACACTGGGAAACATGATGTTTTCTAGAATATTCAGATAGGTCTTCCCAACAAACCTCAATACCTCATACCATTCCCATTCCCCTAGATGAAATCCATCCCCATACATTGGCGCTAAAATGACCAGCTGCTCGATATCTATCAACATACAGTGGATTGAATCTATTATTATCTGGTATATACACCCCAATTTTGCCCTTTTTAAAAGATTGAAAAATTTTCTCATCTGTAAATATTACCCTGTCCCAAAAATCTTGATTTTGTAGCTGAAGGTTTAAAACAAATATAAGTCTTGATTGCTTCTGTTGTGGTGTGAGAACGTGTTTTTTTGCTGCAGTTCGGTACCTAAGACTCAATGCTTTAATTCTGCGCCAAGTTGTTTGTTGTTTTGTTGTCTTTCTTCCCGGAAACTGTTTTGGAAACATAATTCTTGCAGTTTTCGCATCTTCAAAAGGATTCTCTTCTAATCTTTCTATGCAGATAGGCTATCTCTGATAAGTCTCCATCCACATCTAATCCTCGAAGATTTTGCTTTACTGTATGTTGATACATTATTGCGGTTAGGTTAGGTCAGGTTAGCTTAGGCTTATTTAAAAAACGTGTCATTCAATGCAGCATTCGCTAATGTGTTTCCAACACTATATATTTCAATTGCGTGGAAAAGCTTTAACACAATTTACGAAAGTAACAACAATAATGAAAGTAATGTTATCAACATTGAACAAAATTTGCATTCGCAAGGATATCTAAAAACGTAGTGAAAGAGTGACACCACTCATGCGAAAAATGTTAGAATATATTCCAAACGATTTGAAATTTTATATAAAATATAATAAATGAATAAGAATCAGCGACCTCGCAAGGTTGTTATCAATGTCTAGTCTTTATTTTGATTACAATATTAATACGGTTCACAGCTTGAGAGGTGCGTCAAGTAGACATTCCAACTGTTTCATAACAAACTGCTTTCAAGTTCATCTAAATACCGCACGTAATTTTATTCGAAATATGAAACCTGTTAATCCAGCGAGAAAAAAACAGTTAATGTTTTCAGATAGAATGCAGAATGGCATACACATGTTTATTATATAACGCATTAAGTAATTGCGTATAACAATCGACTGAAATGATTTTACAGAATATAACAAACACACAAAGATTTATTGATTATAACTTAAGTTTATTTTAAAAATTTAACTTTTAATTCTTTTGAAAGTTTGTTGATTATAAAATATTGGCTGCGAATTTGTTGATCGGTAAAAGATATAGTACAAAACTCGAGCTTTCCCAATAAATGAATTTCCAAACAGAATTACGCTGTTTTTTGTACGTACATCGATTCTCCAAAAGTGAATTAAATGTTATGAAAGTTGTACAAGAGACTAAAATATCATTTAAAGTTCAAAAGTATTCAGCAAGTGAATGCAGAGGATCAATCGGTCATTTATGCTGGCAAAAAGAGAGAACTCAGCTACATCATTTGTTTGTTGAATACGTTTCGCTTTTTAATTTTTCAAAAGCTTCTTCAGTTCACTACAAATATAATAAAGGAGTTTATAAGTCCGAGGCTCGTCACCGGTTCTTTGAGCTTTTTTTTATTTTTATATATGGCAGGCTGCTAACCTAACCCTACAACACTCCTCCTTTATCGGGGCTTGGGACCGGCAACATCGCCGAAAATGAAGATGACCTACAAAGATTAATTAAAGAATTCGAAGATACGGCGCTCATATACAACATGGAGATCTCAACAGAGAAAACTAAAGTGATAGTGATATCAGCGGAACCGAGAAGATGTAAACTAGTCGTAAATAACAAAATAATAGAACAAGTGATGGAAACTGAATACTTGGGAATAAAACTGTCAAGCTACGGAAAAATGGAAGAAGAAGTACAAAAACAAGTGAACATGGCAAACAGAGCAGCAGGATGTCTCAACAACTCAATCTGGAGAAACAAATACCTCACTACGGAAACGAAAACCAGGATATATAAATCAACAATAAGACCGATAATGACGTACACAGCGGAAACAAGAGCAGATACGGCGAAAACACAAAGACTACTGGAAACAACAGAAATGAAAGTCTTACGAAAAATAACAAACCAAACTCTAAGAGACAGAGTAAGAAGTGAGGAAATACGAGCGAGATGTGGTATAGAGGAAATAAACGCGTGGAAGAAAAGAAGAAAAGTGGAATGGAATCAACACATCGAAAGAATGACAGAAAATAGAATAGTACGTATAGCAAGAGACAAATCGCCAAATGGAAGAAGATCATTGGGACGACCGAGGAAAAGATGGTCAGACAACGCTCCAATTGAGGCTAAAAAACCGAAGTAAAACAGGCATTTTGCTATTTATAAAGTAGGAAGAAGAAGAAGAAGAAGAAGAAGAAGAAGCAGAAGAAGAAGAGTTTATAAGTAAGTGCCTACCATATTAGATTACTAACCTTACAAAAAAACAATTTGTAGGCTCCTTTGATATTCTAGAAACTGTAAAATTATTCAACACTATAGAGCAAATATGCCACAAATCTAAGCCACAAATACAATAAAACAACAATAAACCCACACTGGAACATGGTCGAAATGCACAATACAGAGAAACAACAAAACTATAGAGAACAAACTTTGAACAAAACCTTGAACTCTGAAAGAGAATACAATGATATAGAACAGCTATGGGAAACGACTGCCGAAATAATACCCAAGACAGCGGACAAGATCTTTGGAAGGAGTAGGCAGAAGAGGACAAAAACATGATACGACGAGGAATGTCGGAAACAGCTGGAAAAAAGACAAACAGTAAGGAAGACTTGGGATGCAACTGCAAACAGACAAAGTAAAAAGGTATATGAGGACTGTCGATAAGAAAAAAGAAAATAATACGCACAAAGAACAGAAACTAAGACCAACAAAAATTTGAAGCTATGGAGAGAGACCGGCCCAAACCAGGTTCCAGAGAATTCTATAAAGCAAGTTCCTCTGAGAAAAGAGGACATACAATCAATTCCATCCATACACTGAGAACAATAAAGGCCGTATGATAATCGACGGTAAAGAAGTAACTGAAGAATGGAAAGAGTATTTTAGGGACTTCTAAACATCATACAGGAAGAATAGCACAAAGAAGCTGATCTATATCACAGCGGGACATGCCCGTCAAAAATCCCTCTTTGAAGAAACCAAAAAGGCCCTTAAATACCAGCAGAACTTCTGAAATATGGGGGAGACGCACTACATCGCCAAATCCACAGCTAGTATACCTAAAGTATACCAGCACGAATGGCAGGAAAATGTAATTAGTGCCCATCCACAAAAAAGGGGTCAAAACAAAATACGCGAACTATAGAGGAATTTCACATCCTAACACGGCATGTAAAACCCTCTCACAAACATCATTCTTAGTAGTCCTAATACCTTATGCTGAAAATGTCCGTGGCGAATATCACAGCCGGTTTTAGTGCAAAAGATCATTAATAGATCAATTATTCACGCTAAGACAACTTCTAGAAAAGGGATGGGAGTATAACAGACTCATATACAATCTTTTTCATTAGACCTTTCGACCAGGCATATGATAGCGTAGAAAGCAGCCAAGTATGGAATGCCATGGCGGAGTTCTCAATACCAACGAAACTCATTCGGATGACCAAAGTCTGTATGAAGGGTGGAATATCTAAAGTCCGTGTAAATAAATAAACTGTCTGGCAGCTTTGAAATCAACAGTGGACTCAAACAGGGTGATACGTTATCTCTCCACTCCTTTTTAAATCCTTGTATTAGAGAAAGCCACGAAAGACATCTTCAACAAGGTGGAAGGAGCAACAAGTGAAGTAGGGCTGAAGATTAATGAAGAGAAGACGAAATATAGTGTGTATAAAAGAACTACACGAAGAGACAGAATATGACAAAATGTGACGGTCAACACCCTCCAATTTCGAAGAGTTACAAACGTTTTAAGTATCTGGGGGCCGTAATCACAGCTAGCAACCGATGTTTACTGAAGAAACAAAAGACAGAAACCAATCTGCAAACTGCTGTCTATTCGCACTGGATAAGTTCATAAAAATCAAAAAATCTTACAAGAAGTTCAAAGATCAAAATCTATAAATCCATCGTCAGACCTGTATAACATACGGAGCGAAACGTGGACCATGACCAAAGCAAATGAAGCAAAGCTCAGACACTTTGAACGAAAAATACTTAGGAAAATCTTCGGACCTCACCATGACATCGCCACAAACCAGTATAAGATCAGAACCAATATAGAATTAAAAGCACTCTACAATGACGCCGATATTGTCCAAGAAATTAAATCACAGCGACCAGATGGTCAGGCCACCTGCACAGACTGCATAACGAGAGACTTGTAAAACTGGCATGGGAGGAGATTCCCACAGGCAAAAGACCACTCGGACGTCCAGAATGCGATGGAGGATAAACATCCAAGCAGATCCCTGGAAAATGAACATTCCATTTGACCCTAGGTTGATGGAAGATCGAACACATTGGAAAAAAGTTGTACAGTCAGCCAAGACCCACCCAGGGTTTAGCACTACGTGATGATGATGATAGAGCAAATATCTTAACAAAAACACAACTAACTACAAAGCTCCATTATCTAATTGGTCTAATTGTCCGATGAATTTATATTTTAGCGACGACTTTATTTAGTTTCTATGTGGTGACACAAAAAGACACTGCGTCTTGCTTGTATAGAAAATATGTTTTATCTTTATGATTCTCAGCGTATTCTACCGATTATGTTGCAACTCCCCCTTACATAGTCGTTCTTCATTTCTGCCTACGATTGTCTGTGTCATGTTGTATCGGCTTGTTTCCTTACGCAGTGTAATTCTAGTGGAACCATTTATTGTCAGTTCTTATCGCTAAATGTCCCGCCCACTACCATTTAAAGATTTAATTCTGTGGATAAGTTATAGCTTCTGAGTGACACAAAAAGACACTGCGTCTTGCTTGTATAGAAAATATGTATTTATCTTTATGATCTCCAGAGTAATTCTACCGATTATGGTGCAACCTCCCCCTTACATAGTCGTTCTTCATTTCTGCCTACGATTGTCTGTGTCATGTTGTATCGGCTTGTTTCCTTACGCAGTGTAATTCTAGTGGACCATTTATTGCCAGTTCTTATCGCTAAATGTCCCGCCCACTACCATTTAAAAGATTTAATTCTGTGGATAAGTTATAGCTTCTGGTAGGCGCGGTAATGAATGATTATACGAAATATAATGGCAAATGATGTATTTTATCGTTAATAAATGCGGATAACAGCCAATCTTGAGGTACTAGTGATTTTCGTCGGATCCACATGCTTTTCTATTTTTAGCACCTTTTATTTGGTTATTTATTTATTCTTTTATTAAAACTAAAACATCATTTTCGCGCATCCTTCACTGAAAATAGAACATACTCGTTCTGTTCGGCAGACCGAGTATAAAATAAGTGAATATTAAAATAAGTTTAATATTCACTTTTGTTGAGGTGCAATTTATTTTCTAAAAACTTTATCTACTGCAACTGAAATCAAAAGTCGAAAGAAGCAATATTTTTTTTAAACAGCGTTTTATTATATTGCCAGGGCATAAATTACTTTTGCCTGTGAGTATAAAAATGCTGATACGCTACTGGTTTTGTGCTTATGAATATTTTAATAATTTGTGTACGTTTATCCATAAACCACTATCCGTGATATACATAGACCGATATTTGAAAATGGAAGAAAAGCATTGTGTAACGAGGATGGGCGCTTACTAAGCCTTACCCAAAATGAATATCGCAAGAGCTGGCCTTAATATCCATTGCAAACGAGCCACTGAAATTTCAATAAGGTTTTAAAGAGCTTCTCTAAGTAATGTAAGGTAGACAGAGAGGATCGTTTTGAATAGGGCGGTTAATAACTACATATTTATAAGAAAGGAACTATTTCACTAGCATAAAACAATAAGAGTTCTAATAATATAATAAATAAGATAGACAAGTCATTTCCCTGCAGTTTTAGACACAATTTATAGGTTCCAAAACATCATTCATCTTCGATTATCCACTGCTGCAATAGATCTCCCTCATAAATTTTCCATCTTTTTCGATCTTGTGCCTCTTCGCATCCCAATTCCTATGATCAACGTTTTAGATCGACAGTATCAACGTGTTGGTGGGACGACATCTACTATCGGTAGGCATCAAGCTCTTGGTCTCCATTCCAGTATCCGCTTTGTCCATCCTATTGTCTGTCAATCGAGCCACGTGACCTGCCCAGTTCCATTTTAGTGTTGAATACTCTCTCTACTAGCATCATGCCACTCCGTTCTTTTGTCGTAGCTGGCGATTTGGGGATCTTGTCTCCGTATGTGAAACGCCCAACATAGCACGCTCCTTCGCCCTTTGACACACCCAGATCTTTTGAACTGTTCTCCTTGTCATGGTCAACGTTTCAGGCATCATAAGTTAACACTGACAAAACACCTGATTAAACGAGTGTTAGCACGTTCGAATAGCCAGGCATCATTAAAGGCACTGGAATCAAATCGAATTGACTCCAGTTATTTGGAGCTGTCTGAGAATCTGAGTCGGATCGACAAACAGTAAAGTATAGCTTACTTTACTGTGGGGTGTATGAACATACTGGTATTGAAGAGAATAAAAAAGTTGACACTACTTGCCAGAGGAGGGAGAACGAAACATGCATAGGCCCAGAACCGTACGTTAGCATAGCAGACACATAAACTGCCAAAAATCAATGATATCGGACTGGATGGAACGATGGAACTTTAGGGATAATACACTGACGCTCCGAGGGGCACATTAATAAAGTCCGGACTGGGAGGAGAAAGTGGGATTGCAGATTTTACACAATTTTTATTGCTTTTTAAATGTTACTAAATCTATCAGCCATAAACCCCACACCTGTATTGTTTTAGCGTTTATTTTATCTTAAAAGTTCCTATAATAAATCGATCTACAAAACTTAATTATTTGTTTTGAGTTTACACAAACGAGAATGCACTAAAAAAGCTCGATAACTCTCTCGCTTCTGCTAAAAATCTCTATAAATGGCCGGTTCTTTGCGAGGACAATTTTTATATCGTTTTGTCTTGTCCTTATAGATACGCACGCCGCCCTATATACGTATACATAGATAGTACTTCATCTACTACATCACGCGCTTTACGTAAGATTTACAATATCCTCGCTTAGTGTACATTTCGCTTACAGGGCGTATGTAAATGTACATATCTCGACAAACAAAGTGGTCCAAAATTAAACTCATGATATTTTCAAGGACAAATTGTGAAAATGCAAAAGTTGTTTTTAAAATAAACTAGACTCTAAATAAAATAAAAATAGTTAGTACACTTAAAGAATTTAACATGTACGCTACATCGAATTGTAAACTGCTTCAAAACGAAAATTAATTAATCAATTCTTTCATAATCATCCAATTAAGTAGGGATCTCGTCTTACTTTACGGATAGAGACATCCACAACATATGGCCTCCTAGCTTCTTATTTTAAATATTTATACACTTTTCCGTGAAATTACAACTTAATTATAGGAGAAAAACCATTACTCACTTCCCTTGATTTAACTACTAAAATGGGACGTTTCTATGATGATCCCAAATATAAAAAGTATTTTAGTTCTAGTTATTACTAGAGTATTAAATGAAACATAAAATATCCGTATTACCCTGCTCATCTTCACGCGATAATATGAACAAAGAATACAACTCCCCAGACACAAAAAAAAAATGGTAATTATAATTGTACACATACTCGTGACAATATTTAGGATAAAATAGTTGTGAAAATCATTAATGTAATGTTACACTGTTAGTTTGGGCGTCCAAATTTTAGAGTAAGTAAGAATCTCACCGACCTCACTAGTAGATCGCCACCTACGTGAGATTTTTTAATGCATATCAGGTATTAAATTGTAGTAGTTAGTTACTTTCAATCTCCCAAAAATGCTTAGTTAGAAATAGAATTTGCAATACAATTCTATACGGTTCGCGATCAATCTGAGATAGCGCGTA
>NW_027313030.1:0-24141 GCF_040954645.1 Diabrotica undecimpunctata
ACGCGCTATCTCAGAGTGCGACAGACTATTCGAGCAAATTAAAAAAAAAATAAGTATTTAGGGTGAATTTCAAATGGACTCAATTTTTCCGAGTTTTCCCATATTTTCCGGCCAGTGAAAACTATGTAGGTATTCATATTTCGACGATCTACCCCAGAATAAAAAAGAGGCTTGCAGCTGCAAAGGAAGCCGAGATAATGTAAATTTTTCCTACGTGTTGCAATTTAAAGTTCCGATGCCGAAAAAAAAAACGGAGCTGAAACAGATATCCTCTCCACTTTCCTATGTCGATCTTTCGAAAGTACCGTCGTTTCGAAAAATTAGATAAATTTTATAGCTATAAGTTTCAATATAAAGTTTAGATTTTCATTCAAAATTTGTGCAAATTTTACTTCTTAATGTTTATAAACAATGGAGATATGATTTTTTTATAAATAGTCACTAACTTCGTTCCTATTGGTCATAGAAGGTTTTTTATTTTTTAATGTGAGCTTTGTTACCAGCTATTCAATGGTTGTACGTACAAGTCTGTAGCTTAAAAAATATAGAAGTTATTACAATTGTTTATAAGTAAAAAACATACCCCTTTTTCAAACGTTTATTTTGTAAATAATTTCGATGAAAACTCAATATCCATTTAACTTCTGAGATAGTCTAAGTCTTAAAGAATCCTATGAAATTTGCTGAATGTGTCTAGCATCATGCATAGGGCAAGCTCAATAGTTTAAATAATTAGCCTCAGGGATAAACAAATTAAATAACTTATAAAATATTTGACTGATCGGAAGGAAATTTCGCACAAATCTAAAAGATGGTAATTCCTTATTGTTTAAATGTATTAATACCATTTTATTTTGTTAATAAAAAAATTAATAAAATTTATAAATTAGTGCAAAAAAACTGCTTTTTTGCAAATATCTCTGTAAATTATTTATCAATTTTAATTAAAAAAACGGGAAAATAAAGATATTCTTGACATAAAAAAATGACATAAATATTGTTTATTTAAAGTATAAGGCAAAAAATTTATAGACAAAAAATCAAATTGTGACCATAAATTATTGCTTAAAAAAAACGCAAGATAAAACTAGGAGTATCTTTTCATCTATTCATCATCTAGTATCCACCTATGTCTTAAAAGCTTCAGATATCTGCGAAACATTTTTCCACCTTTTTTTTTAACCAGACTGGGCTATAAGATTCAAAACAATTCAAAGAATTACCTCGAATTCCGTAGAAATTGTGTTTTTTTTTTATTAAACTGTCGTGATTTACACAATCAAAAGCTTTGTCATAGTCACAGAAAACAGTGGCAGTGTAAAGATTATTGTTTAGTGTTTGATATACCTCATGTAGTACAGCAAACATAGCATCACTGGTACAGTTATTACATAAAAAGCCGATCTAACTTTGTTATTTTTTACAAATCATTAAATATAAATATAACTTAAACTAATTATAAGAGCACATAATACACACTATGTAAGCATGAATACAAATTAATTACTGGTAATAAGATGACCAATTATGGGGATAGGTAGGATACTATGGGCCAAAAATATTTGACTGATCGGGAGGAAATTTCGCACAAATCTAAAAGATGGTAATTCCTTATTGTTTAAATGTATTAATACCATTTTATTTTGTTAATAAAAAAAATTAATAAAATTTATAAATTAGTGCAAAAAAACTGCTTTTTTGCAAATATCTCTGTAAATTATTTATCAATTTTAATTAAAAAAACGGGAAAATAAAGATATTCTTGACATAAAAAATGACATAAATATTGTTTATTTAAAGTATAAGGCAAAACATTTATAGACAAAAAATCAAATTGTGACCATAAATTATTGCTTAAAAAAAACGCAAGATAAAACTAGGAGTATCTTTTCATCTATTCATCATCTAGTATCCACCTATGTCTTAAAAGCTTCAGATATCTGCGAAACATTTTTCCACCTTTTTTTTAACCAGACTGGGCTATAAGATTCAAAACAATTCAAAGAATTACCTCGAATTCCGTAGAAATTGTGTTTTTTTTATTAAACTGTCGTGATTTACACAATCAAAAGCTTTGTCATAGTCACAGAAAACAGTGGCAGTGTAAAGATTATTGTTTAGTGTTTGATAGACCTCATGTAGTACAGCAAACATAGCATCACTGGTACAGTTATTACATAAAAAGCCGATCTGACTTTGATATTTTTTACAAATCATTAAATATAAATATAACTTAAACTAATTATAAGAGCACATAATACACACTATGTAAGCATGAATACAAATTAATTGCTGGTAATAAGATGACCAATTATGGGGATAGGTAGGATACTATGGGCCAAATATATTTTTTATGCGTGCAGCTAATGATCAGTTAAAATATGATACCAAGATCTCTAATTTTTACTTTGCCATTTTTTCAGTATTATTGGTAACATATATTAAATCTTATTTTATGAAATTATTCCTCATCCCCTTAAAAAGATGAGGAGGATTAAATAAAGGGTATAGAATACATTCTTCGACCTCAAAGTAGTTATTTCTATATTGATCTACATTGCCTTGTCTCAGATATTCTGCTTCTGTATCTTTTAAAAGCATATTTATTACAGCCGAATTCCATTGATATACAGATAACAGTAACAGGTTTAAGTCCAATATTTAATAAATTAGAAGTTACTTCCACCAACATTTTTTTAATTTGAGTGGTTTTTTGGTTTTTCTGTTACAAAAGTGGTATCAAATAGTTGATTTCCACAGTTTTCTTAGACCTCTTACCATAAAAACTAGAACATGATCTGCTATATGAATCTCTGTCATCTGCCATGCCTTCAAAACCTTCTATACATCTACTATGCTCATTGTAATGAACACTTGGCAGAATTGCCATTTCATCAAATATTATAGCCATATGCTTATCCGTTCCTTACATTTTTGATGTTGTTTTGTTTAGTGACTCAAATATTTACTTATTAATTCCTGGCCCCCAATAGTTTGAGCCAGAAGTCTGTTTAATGTTGACTTACTGGGTAAGATAAATAGATTGTAAAGAATACTATATAAACAAGCACTTTGTTTGTATAAAGTCAAAGCCAAATATTTCTCATTAACAGTAAATTGTCTTAGTTTTTTGTTTTACAAATCTCTGTACTAAATTTGAATTAGCATAGCTGCCATTCTATTAATGTTCTGAAGATTACCTAATTTATTTTCTTTATAAAACTCTTTAGCTTCAAACAGCCGGCGTTTAAAAGACTTTTTACTATTTATTTCCAAAAAATATTTATGGTGTAATTGTTTTAATGCTCCATATATTTTTTTCTTTTTAAGAGTACCTAATTGTACTTCTTGATATCTTACATTGCTGCAATATTTTCAGCGGTGTGATATTCTTAAGGGAAACGCCTAAAAATAAATGTGATGTTAATTTCTTTATTCAATCCTTACAAGGCAAAATCTATTCATTATATTAACCTTCGTGTAGTGGCATTACAGCGTGAGAGACTTAGTAGATTGTTTTGTAATGTGAGTATTAAACAATTCATTGTAAGTACTAGAATGTTTTAGTATCTTCATATATCTTTGTTAGATTTTAGCAATGGGAGATTATCAAGACAGGCAAGTAGTGTCCTATTTCTAGTTTTAGCCCCAGCTAGTCCTTGATATGAAGGCAACTAAACTTATAAAAACTCTAGTATCACTATCCGAATGTTAAGCAAACTATTAATTTTATAATTATTCATATTAGAGAATGTTTGTAAATCTGCTGATGACAATATAAAAAATATAAAATTTTAACTACAATTACCTTTGAAATCCTTACTTTTATCAGTTTATACAATTAAAATTTCTTCGTTTGGTAACTATGCATGATCATATTCTGCAACTAAAAAGTTTCATAAAATAATAACCAATTGAAAAATTATTGTTATCTTCCTAATACTGACTACAATGGGGTATCTCAAATTATTGAAATATGGGTGTAGATTGTACATCTCTACTTCTTGGAGGACTTTCAACTAAAACAAAAAGTTAATATAACAATTATAGGTAAAATAACTTTTATTACTTACATATCAGGGTTACTTACTTTTTGTTATATTTGCTTCAGCACACAACATTGAAATACTTCTGGGATGTACATTAGAAGAGGAATCTAAAATCAATCAATTATTTGTTCTCTAATATCCAATAGATATTTATTGAGCTCGCCATGCAAATGTAAGCTAGGAATTGCATTTGGATACAATCTATGTATGTATTAATTTGTTTTGTTTTAACAACTGTAGTGGAATTCATCATATCTAAATTTTTAATAACACTAAGCCACTTTCTAAATCGTATAATGTCTGGATTTTAAAAGGAATGTCTAATTGTTGACGAATTGTTGCATTATACAATACAACGTTTATTGTGAAAAGCCATATTTATCTAAATATTATTAATCTGCAAAATAATATTTGAACGCCAGGAACATTTAAAAACACAGACGCACAGACCACTGAGGTAGGTGATTTGTAATTTACATGTATTTTAACTGATTTGAGGTTAATGCTAACAATAACCCAGAGATGTTAAACCAACTTTAGTTTGATTTCTTTGCAAAATAACCATCAAATCAAATAATAATAGAGAAAAATATACTACTACTACTACTAAGGATTTCCACAGTTTTCACTGTCTTTCTTCACTCAACCGTTTTCTCCAATTTTCTGGCAATTTTCTCACTGACAATCTGACAGTTTTGGACCTCCCATTTTTCAGGTTAAACATATGACATAGAAATGACTTGAGAAATTGACATTTATTAATAATTAACTTTTTAATTATATTTTTTCAGGTTATGTACAAAATAAATGTAGTATTAAAATCTGGGTTTCTCAAAATTCAACATAATATATCTTTTCAACCCCAAACGGAAAAGAAAGGGAAAAATCTAGTACTAACAAATCAAGTTTTTCACGTGAAAGAGCAAGTAATTAAAAACAGTAATAGTAAAAGTTATGATATAAAAGCTTAAGTCATCAGGCACTCTGCAGTTAGCTTGAAGCTTTAAAATATCATTTAAGGTAAATTATTTAAATTTTTCCTATTTCAATTGCATATTAATGAAGTTATGTGATATTTACTTTTTCATATTAATAGCACGGATCCATCTTTTTTTTCTTTTCTCTAATTTATATGTAATCTTTGGGAACCTATAAAAACTACACTTACTATTTTTGCTATTATTAGCACAATTAAATAGGCAACATGTATTTGCACACATTTTTGATAAAATTTATGCGTAAAAAGGTAGGTCCAATTTTGTTACATTTCGCCGATACGGACGCTGGCATCGTTTCAAGGTACCCCTACCATGGTCACGCACGAAGCGAATATTAATTTGTATTTAAAAAGATTTAAAAACTTCTAGTAATTTTAAAAACTAATGTACCTACAATTTTTTATTTAATTAAATTTTTTATTATGTTGTTTCTTTTAAATTAAGATGATATTTTTGTTTTATCACTTAGCTAAATAAACAAGATACCTAAAAAAGGAAAATCGAAAGTAGATGAAAACAAAACAAAAAAATTCTAAAGATAAGTCGTAAAATAACCAAGCCGTATAGACTCAAATCGTAACTCTAAAGGTCGGTACACATATACGAGCCAAACGGTATGCATACGGTATGCGAACGCTATATTCGTTAATGTGTACGGCAGAAAAAACCGCTTGCGTACTGTTTCATCGTGACTCGTCGCGAACCAAATTGTTGCGGTTTATTCCACGACTTCAAAGGAAGCTCGTCTTTCAGTTTGGACGGCGCTTACTAGACGCAGCGAACATTTTTATTGTCTCATCAAATCGACATTGTGTGAATGACGTGTTCCTTCCTAGAGAGACGTGAGAAAACAGTAAACTGATTATTGTACATATTTTTATTTTTGTTAAACAAGCAAAAACAGAAACATAAATCAGTACCCAAATTATAAATAAAATGAATCATTTCGCACATGTGTGTTCGTTGTTGGTTAGTCGCTTTCCATGGATCAAGATAAGTATGCCATCAGTATAATGTAGAATATTTTTCAAGGATCTGTACGCGTACGGTACGTATACCGTTTGGCTCGCATATGTGTACACACCTTAAGGTTAACTACACTAGAATGTTGCTTTGTTAAGTGTCACAGTTGTTAACCACTGCTGGTAATGTAATTTTGTTCTTTCATAAGTTTCGTCTTGCCGGCTATTTTTCAACGCCGTTTCCTAAATTTAATTTAAACTAATAGTTACCGAGATATTCTATTTGTTAATAAGACAAAAAATTTTTTTATATTGTTAAAACGTTCCTGAGGCCGTCCAAATAATTTTATTTTAAGTCCATAAGGTACCTACTTTAGATAGGCCAAGTGTGTTGTTATAAGTAAAAAAGTTGGCAAACTTCTATATGGTCTAGTTTTTATTGTGCAAGATTTTTAAAAAGTTCAATTTTTTTAAATAAATTTAGATTGCAAAATTATTATACGAAATCTATTAAATTGATTTTAGTTAAATTTGATGTGCTATTTTTGTGTTCTGAAGATTTTTCAGACGAATTATGAAGGACCTAAGTGCAACCTAAGTGGTTGAAAAACACTGAATAAGAGAAGGCTTGTTTCCCCTCTTTTTGTATTTATTACTATTTTGCAGCCAGGGCAATAAATTAAAATATTTTAACCAGCCGCATCTGAAAAAAATTCAATTGTTGCTGTTTTATTTAACCCTTCAGTAGTCGCTAGGAATTTTTGAAAATTAGTACTCGCGCGCGGTCGAAACGGCCGTTTGGTCTTTTACTTCTTAGCTGATGTTAATAAAAGTATTTGGAACCAGTTTAAAAGTAAAACACGATTTTATTAAGGTTTAATAAGTAGAGTAACATATTACAAAATAATATAAAAAGTAAACTAATGTTAAAAACACTGGACAGAACATTAAAAAAACTATTTTCTACTCCGATAAAAAAAAAGGAAACTTTTAGTTAATCCGAATAAGTTCAGTTTGGCACTCTTCGCATACTGCACGTGTATGTTCTCTGCATAAAAACTTTTTACAATTACAGCAGGAAACAGTCGTTTTCTGGTCGCAAAAGTAGCATCTACCATGTACTCCTTCATTCGTTGAAGTGCCGTCTGTGTTAGGAATATTACATATGGCCTTAATACGTAACTTCAGATCTCTATTTAAATTGTCTACTGTTGCTCGGACCCGTAGATGTTCATCCATAAGAGAAAATGCTAAATGCTTCAAAAATTTTCTTCTAAGCGTTTTATTATCAGCAAGGTTGTTACTTGCATGAATCACTAGCAAATTAATGCCTGCGATATTTAGTATGGTGTTAAAAATTACCATGGGCCAACGTCTTGTTTTTCGCGAAACATCATGAGAGGAGCATAGCTGATCAACGACGTCAACCCCGCCTTTTGTTTTGTTATAAAACGTCAGAATTTCTGGTTTATAATGTTCAAATTTTTCTCTATCTATAGCGTCGTCATCCTGTAGACTTGAAACAAGCAATACAACTTTCTTCTTGTTGGGGATATACGACACTAAGATACATGTATCGCTAAAGGCGAACATACTTAATTTTAGAGGACGAGATCCTTGAAGTAATTCAGGGGGCAATTCCCTTTTGTTTTTTCTAATGGTCCCCACAACAGTCAATCCAAATTCTTTTTTTAAAACATCTATTAGAGGAATGCTAATGAACCAATTATCTAGAGTAATGTTACGCCCAGAATTCTTTATTGGCGCACACATTTTTTTTTACAACTTCTTTCGGGGAATTGTCTACAGTAAATGAGCCATCTGGTTGACGACCCAGATAAACCTCCATATTTATGGTATAATACATTTCAGCATCACATAAACTAAAAATTTTGAGCCCATACTTTGAGGGTTTGCTTGGAATATATTGTATCCAAGGGCAATTCCCTAAAAATCCAGGAAGCATTTCATCGCATGTTAAATTTTGCGAAGAGTTATATCCCGATTTACACTTTTCTACGAATTTGTCAAAAAATACTCGGATGGCGGCCATCTTATCCAGTCTCCTACGTTCTTCACGATCGACCTTATCATCAAATCTAATGCATCTTAGAAGAAACCGAAATCGGGATAAGGACATAACTAGTCTAAATATTTCGATACCTTCGCCCTTAGTTTGCCAGATATCTTCTGTATTCAGGTGATGGTTCAGGTATATTCAAAAGGTTACTAAACAATAGGATAAAAGTATAATAGTATATTATTTAAAAAAACTATCGTTTATACATACCTTAAGGTGATAAGAAACACAAAAAAGCGATTTATAAAAACTTTTTAGCTGACTAGACGCGCGCGGAAATTATGACCTTTGCGCTGTAACTCCTAATCAACAAACCTCCCGCTACTCTGATTTAGTACTGAGGCTCCTTGTATCGAATGAGTAAGCTACTGAAGGCCGTGGTTGCCAAATGTAATTTTTTGCCGAAATATTAGCAATTTTTAATACGTGCGGTCTTTTTGACCAATGAAGCGACTAGTTAAGGGTTAATTATTTTGCTTCAAAATTAATTGTTTTAAAATTATAAGCAAGAAAAGTAAAAAAATTGATTTTTTTTGTAATTTTTAAATATTCTAACTCTTTTTTATTAATTTTGGCGACCTATTTGAGAGAAGGATAAGTCAATTATTATTACTGAAGTTATAACCTAACTATTTCTGCAAAAATGTGAATGTTATGTCTCCTGTAATTTTCCTGGTCTATAAATCTATCATAAAATATAACTCAACTGTTGTACAAAGAAAACTAAATACATAAGTATTTGATTTTCTAGTCAGCGTTGTAAACCAGTTACAGATTATCATTGACATATTTATCATAATAAACTTCCTCGGTAAAGATATTCTTTGTTATACGTAATATGTGAACACATTATACTATTTTGTTTCTTCCTTTTAAACCTTTTTTCTGTTTATATTTTTTTGTCCCCGTAACTTAAATAACATTTGTAGATTTCGAATACGCAGTGAGTATATATCTAACTCAATAAAAAAAGTATTTGAAAGTTAGACTACACCATTTCTACATTATTTGGCCAAATTTTGCATAGTGCTGAATCAACAGTGTTGACTTAACATTTAAACATCGGCGTGAATTTCTAGTGCTTTAAATGTTAAGATAATTCCAGTGGTGTGAACTTTTAAGGGGTTTATGGATAGGTACTTTATTTTTAAATATTAATTACCGTAATATTATCCATAAAATACTATTAGTATAACTTTAAAACTTATATAAAATATTCGTTTGAATTTACAAAATTCGTTCCAATTCGTTTGAGTTTCCAAAATTGAAAATATTCGTTCCAAAATTATTTAATACAGAGATTTAATCTAATAATATTAATATTTTTATATTAACTCATATAGATTAGTTACTTTTAGGAACGATTTTATATTCGTTTTCACCACCTAACGCCCATTACAGTTAATCAGATGAACAATAAATTTTATCGTATCTTTAGATTAAAACAGTAGACAGCCTACAAAGATATCTTAAACAGTTATGATGATATGAATACGAGATTTGCCCTTTTGAATCTATTTTTTTATGAAACATATATATATATATACATATATATATATATATATATATATATATATATATATATATATATATATATATATATATATACAATAGCACTAAAGGCCTTAGAGGCCCATGGCTTAAAAAGTTTGTTCTTTCTTCGTTTTCGCTCCAAAATTATTTAATACAGAGATTTAATCTAATAATATTAATATTTTTATATTAACTCGTATAGATTAGTTACTTTTAGGAACGATTTTATATTCGTTTTCACCACCTAACGCCCATTACAGTTAATCAGATGAACAATAAATTTTATCGTATCTTTAGATTAAAACAGTAGACAGCCTACAAAGATATCTTAAACAGTTATAATGGTATGAATACGAGATTTGCCCTTTTGAATCTATTTTTTTATGAAACATATATATATATATATATATATATACAATAGCACTAAAGGCCTTAGAGGCCCATGGCTTAAAAAGTTTGTTCTTTCTTCGTTTTCGCTTTCCTTTATGTACTGAGATCTTCTCTGGCTCGATATGTGATTTTTCTCCATTTCTTCTTGTTATTCATTTTTCTTTTCTGGCCTTCTAGTCCAATTTCTTCCATATCTTTTTCTACCTCCTGATTCCATTTATTTTTTATCCTACCTTTTCTCTTTTTTAAAGTTATAGTGTAGTTCAGTACCCTTTTTGGAGTCCTCGTGTTCGGCATCCTTTCTAGGTGACCTCGCCATCTTAGTCTCTGTGCCTTTATGACTCCTATTATGTTAGGTTGATTATGTAATTTCTTTAACTCATCATTTGATCTTCTTATCCATAAACCGTCCTTTATTATTCCTCCATATATCTTCCTCAGGATTTTCCTTTCCCATATCTCCAGTAAATTTTGTTCATTGTTTGTCATTGTCCATGTCTCACTGCAGTACGTTACTATTGGTTGTATAGTTGTTTTGTATAACTGTATTTTTGCCTTTCTTGATAAAAACTTGCTTTTCAACATTCCACTAAGAGCATTACACTTCTATTGCCTGCCATTATTCTAGCTTATATTTCTTCTTTAATGTTAGGTTTGCGTGATATTATTGTACCTAGGTATGTAAATCTTTCTACCATTTCGAATTCGTATAATAATCTTTCTTCTATTTCTACTTTAAACTTTTGTCCATCCCTGAACTGATCATCTGTCCACTGCATACATTTTGTTTTAGTTTCATTTATGTAAAGTCTCATTTTCTTTGCTGCTTTTACTATTCTCTGTACTATCTCCTGTAGCTCTTTTTTTCCTCTTGCCAGCAACACTATATCATCCGCAAATGCCAAAACTTGGTGTCTTTTATGATATAGGAGTCCTTCTCTATTGATTTTCGCTTCTTGCAATATTAGATTAGATCCCTTTTGAATCTGTTTTTTTATGAAATTTATATTACACCTAAATGCTCTTTAACTGTACATACGTTTCTTTTTTTTTAATTTTTCAGAAGCTTCTTTAGTTCACTACAAATATACTGAAGAAGTTTATAAGTAAACGCTTACAATATTAGATTACTATTCCGTATACACATTCTCTATAGAAAGATGAATCTCTCAAATCACTAATATTCTTACGAAACTCTTCAGAAACTTACCCGTCACAATAGCCCTAAAAAACACCATAACTCCAAGAAAGTTGTTTTCGAAGACCAAATCTCCATTATCCGCTTTTGAACACACAAATGTTGTCTAAAAACATACCCTGTGGAGAGTGTTGCTAGCGCTAGATTGGCGAGTCCAGCCGCTCTCTTCAAGGTCATTTAACTTCTCATAAAAGAGACATTTTGATTTCCAAACGTCAAAATACTAGCCAAACAACAAAATTACCCCTTTATCACTTATATATGAACTAACATTTATAATAAACGGTATATAAACGTTAATAAACGGTAATTTAAGTCAGATTTATCACTCTCTCATCTTACACAATAAATAAGATCACATCAAATTCCATATCCAAGCTCAACAAATAGTCTAATATATTTCGCCAGTCACAACCTTCCTTCAAACAAATTATTCCACGAACCCTGTTTAATTTTTTTTATTAATTTCTTTTTAACAATTTCGCTTAGTGAAGGTACGACTTTCCACTCAGAAATAGAACAAAAACACATGTGCTGATGATCCTATTTTCTATACAAACAAGTGGCAGTGGTATTTTTGGTTGTCACCACAAAAAAACCAAATGAAGCGTAGGTAAAATTTAAATTCACCGAACAATTAGATTAATGGACCTGCTTTGTAGTTAGTTGTGTTTTTTATTAAGATATTTTCTTTATATATTGAATATATTGAATATATTGAATCTGGAGTCAGGCATGGAGTGGGGTGTCAACTTTGGAAAAATGGCGTGCACCCTATTCTTCATGCTATGGCATGCTGGACGAGCCATACAGTCTGTAGTCAACACCCCGAGGTATGAGCGGGAACACAAAGCGAATAAATACTCATACGTTTATGAAACGCACCTGGCGGATCATAAGGGCCTTCACATTTTACTCTTTTTCAACTTGTCTTGAGTGAAATGTCTTTAATCTTTCCTATCAGCCTCTCTTGGCTAACTCTTGTTTCTTCCGACCCCGAATGGCGATTAGGTTTCCGAAGGCAGACGGGTCACTATATTTCCTTCTACTACAACTCTAAACTCGCCAACACGCTTGGCCAGCGCGGCGTTTCAAGGCTAAATTTCCCCTCATGATGGATAAATCAAGTGTACGGCCCTCAGTCCCCGGCGGTTCCAATTTCCCTGACCAAGGTGGCGGTCAGAACAGTGTTGGAGCAGAGGGTGCTAAGAATCACCGGCAGAGATCAGGCCACCAAAACAAACGACAAATGCATATATGTGCCTACAATGTACAAACTTTAACAACAGAAGCATCAATGATAGAACTGGAGAATGAACTACAACACATAAAATGGGATATAATCGGTAATAAGTGAAGTTAGGCATCGAAAAGAAGATCAAATAATACTTAAGTCTGGAAATATGTTCCATTTCAGAGGAAACGAAGATTCATCTGTTGGAGGATTCATCATTTATCTTATTTTTAAATTAAACCCAAGATACAAACTTAAAATTATACAGGCTTACGCACCAACTACGAGCCACCCGGATGAGGAAGTTGATCAATTTTATGAAGATATCAGAGCAGCTATACAAACTTCAAAAACACATTACACATTGATAATTGGAGATTTTAACGCCAAATTGGGATTTCAAACAAGATGATGCAGAATCTGCTATGGGAAACTTTGGATTTGGTGAGAGAAATGAGAGAGGTAACAGGCTTCTTGACTTCTTACATCAGGAAATCTCTTTGTGATGAACTCATTCTTCGAAAAGAAACCCCAACGTAAGTGGACATGGAAGAGTCCGAACCAAAGAACAAAAAATAAGATTGATTTCATAATATCAAATCGGAAAGATATTGTTCAGGATGTAACAGTATTGAATAAATTTTCAACAGGGAGCGACCATAGACTAATTAGAGCAAAAACCACTTTAAACACTGAAGTTGAAAGAACAAAAATGATCCTCAAAAAGAAAAGTGGAAGGTGGCTGTTCCAGAAGATATAACACTTTACGAAGAAAATATTAAGACTAGTTTGGATACACACGACTTAGAGAATA
This sequence comes from Diabrotica undecimpunctata, assembly GCF_040954645.1. NCBI lineage: Eukaryota > Metazoa > Arthropoda > Insecta > Coleoptera > Chrysomelidae > Diabrotica > Diabrotica undecimpunctata. The sequence continues at coordinate 13,259 of NW_027313030.1, forward strand.
TCAGCATCAATGAAATGAACAATAATATTACTCAAATATTGAAAGAAGCTGAAAAGAAATACTGTCCTCGTCCTGAAAATAATAACAAAAAATTAAGCCACAACACAAAACATCTTCTAAAGGAAAGAAGAAAACTTAGGGAAAATCAGGATCATAACCAAAATGAACTAAGAATTTTGAATAAGAAAATTAAAAAGGAAATTGGAAAAGATCTGAGACGATACAATACGATGGAAATAACTAGAGTAATAGAAGAAAACAAAAGCTTGAAAGTACTCAGACAGAGCATGTCCATTGGAAGAAAAAACGTCCACAAATTAAGAAATGAACAGGGGGCAAATCATTGAGGATAGAGTTCAAATTATGAATACGATAGAGAGTTTTTATAGACAACTATACAAAGAACAGCAATGTAACCGGAGTGGATCATTACCAAAGATAATCAATCAGGGATCTGAAATTTTACCGGACGTAACACCCAATGAAGTTCGAAGGTCAGTGCAAGAAATGAAACACAATAAGTCCCCCGGAGGCGATGAAATAGTGGCAGATGCCTTAAAAGTGGCAGGAAAAAGATTATGGCAGGTCCTTGCCAAACTATTCACTAGATTTTTGCAGGAAGCAATAACACCAACCTAGTGGTATAACGCAGAAATTATCATACTTCATAAAAAGGGGATGCTACCGACCTCAGGAATTACAGGCCCATAAGTCTACTTTCACATATTTATAAACTATTTACAAAAATAATTACGAAACGACTAGAAAATAAATTGGAATTTTATCAACCCATAGAACAGGCGGGTTTTAGAAAAGGCTATGGAACAAACGATCACCTACTGGTAATAAAAAATCTTATAGAAAAATGCACTGAATATAATAAACCACTAGCTTTAATATTTGTCGACTATGAAAAGGCATTCGACACCGTAAATCAACAAAAAATGTTGGAAGCCTTGACAGAATGCCGAATTGACTATCGGTATATAAATATAATTAAACACATATACCAAAACGCAACAGCCAGTGTTAGAGTGGGTGATCGTCCAAACCCAGAAATTCCCGATACAACGTGGAGTACGCCAGGGGAACACCATATCGCCGAAACTGTTCACTACGCTTTTGGAATATATATGTAAAAGGGCAAAACTGACCGACAAGGGCATAAACATAAACGGAGAAAAGCTTAGCCATCTAAGGTTTGCAGATGATATTGTACTAATAGCTGATAGGATAGATGAGGGCCAAAAAACTTTTAAATCAGCTCTACCTTTCCTCGCTAGAAGGGGGATTGAAAATAAATATATCTAAAACCCAGATGATGACAAATCTTGTAGTCAGCTAAGATATATGCGTAGGAACAAGATCCATAGACCAGGTAATGGCCTATAAATACCTAGGTCATGAGATTCGCATAGGAAAAGATAACCAAACCGTTGAGCTTCTCCGTCGTATAAGACTGACTTGGGCAGCCTTCGGCAAGCTGAACCATATTTTCAAATCATCTGATATACCAATATGCCTTAAAAGAAAAACGTTTGATCAGTGTGTTTTGCCAGTGTTAACTTACGGTGCGGAAACGTTGACCATGACAAGGAGAACAGTTCAAAAGATCGTGTGTGTCAAAGGGCGATGGAGCGTGCTATGTTGGGCGTTTCACTACGAGACAAGATCCCAAATCGCCAGCTACGACAAAGAACAGGAGTGGCTGATGCAGTAGAGAGAGTAGCAACACTAAAATGGAACTGGGCAGGTCACGTGGCTCGAGTGACAGATAATAGATGGACAAAGCGGATACTGGAATGGAGACCAAGAGATGATGCCTACCGAAGCAGAGGTCGTCCACCAACACGTTGGACTGACGATCTAAAACGTTGTCATAAGAATTGGATGCAAGAGGCACAAGATCGAAATAGATGGAAAATTATGGGGGAGATCTATGTCCAGCAGTGGATTAGCGAAGATTAAATGATGATATTGAATAACTTTACAGTTTCATAACATTCAAAAGACTACAAATTGTTTTTTAAGTATAGTAATCTAATCTTGTAAGCATTTACTTATAAACTTCTTCATTATATTTGTAGTGAACAAAAGAAGCTTTTGAAAAATAAAAAAAAAGCGAAATGTATTCATTAAACCATTAAAGTAGTTGTCTTCTCTTTTCTTACCAGCCTAAATGATCGATTGATCCTCTGCATTTACTTGCTGAATACCTATGCTATGTCGGCTTTACCAGAGAGATTCTTCGTGACTATCAGACGAAACTATGGCCTACACTGTACGGTGTTACTCAAAAGAATAAGCAAACTTAATGAGAAATTGGCGGAAGCCGAAGCAAAAAAGACCTTTCTTATCAAATTCAGGAAGACGAAAAGTTTCCCACGGCTTTAAGCGATTGCACAGGCCATCTCATGCAATACAACGTGAGCACCCTGCTCAACAAATTGAAAAGAAGAGCTGACACCATCAACACACAGTTGAGAGCGCAATTGTTGAACGTCCCACATTTCTTCTGTACATTCCGATATAGCTTTCATTCATCGACAAATGTCAAACATATTTTTCCAACTTGAACCTCTCATACCTTCTAACATTTTTGGATCAATATGAAACTTTATATTAAAAAATACATCTTCTTCCTAAATAAATCTCTATCTCATCTCCAAAACAAACTTATCAATCTAAGATCCACTACTGTCAATCGCTTACCATTTCATGATAAATGGATTAAAAATCTTAGAAACATCCATTTGTAATGGATTTGTTTGAATTCCCAGTAAGGCCCTGAAAGCTTTATCTCTTGAACCTAAGTTTATATTACAACCTTCTTTTAAGAATTATTTCGTATGAAATTTCGTAGTTGACATAGAAAACATACTATTATATTCTGAAACAATAAGCATCTTAAATTAAGATCATCTGCCAACAACATTCTGACCAACTTCTCTCAAACCTTCCCATGCTAGCTCTGATATTGATCAAATTTACAAAAAACGTCCACATTCTTAAAAGAACACCCGGACCTGATGGTATTAACTAGTGACAAAGGTAATGCCACAGTCCTGATAATGAGATAATAATAATTAAATTTGAGCCAACAATTCTTAGATGATAGTTCATACTATCAGCCACTTCTCTGCAATCCAACCTCAACCTACACAAACAAAATTAACAAATACATCACTGAACTAAAAAACAAAAAAATCATTGACGAAAAACTAGCCAAATCCCTCCATAATTACAATAGCGATGCTCCCAGATTCTATTGTCTGCCCAAAATTCATAAATCCCAATTGAATATGCGACCTATTTTATTATTAATAAATGCTCCGAACACTAATCTAGCACAATTCCCAACAGACATTCTACCGCAAACATACAATTATATGAATGACATCAATAAATAGACTCTTTTCAGTTCAGGGATTTCATCAATAGTTATCACTTAACAAGTGACTCTCTTAGTATGCTTTGATGTATTATCATTGTTTGCAAATCTTCCACTTTCCAGCGTAGTCACCTCCCTCCAGAACCATTGGAATAAAATCCAACCTTGCATTCCAGTATCATGGGAAACTTACTTGGAATTATTAAAATTGATTTTCGACACCAATCATTTAATAATTATTGATAAATTTTTCGTCAATTTTTTGAAATTCCCATGGGATCGTCGATCACTCCCATTTTAGTCAATTTTGTGCTTGACGACCTTATCAATGAGAGTATTAGAAAGTTAGATTTCCGAGTTCCCTTTGTATAGCGTTATGTCGACGATCTGATGCTAGCAACACCACCTGATAAGATTTTGAACACCTTATCAATTTTTAATAGCTTTGATCCTCACTTCCAATTTACATATAAATTGGAGAGAGAGAGAGAGAGAGAGAGAGAGAGAGAATAGCATTCCTGTTTTAGATAAGCGAATCATTCGCACACAGGACAACACACTGGGCACCACATAGTACAGAAAAGAAATGGCTAGCAACCGTTTCTAAAATTACCACTCTGCACACCCAACCAGATATAAACATAACCAAGCACATGGCTGTAGCCTTAGAGTACATTCGTTGACACACAAAGATGAATCTCTAAATCTACTCAAGTCCATTCTCATTGCTAACTCCTATCACATCACTATCAATAATAAATATCCATTCTCTAAAAGATACGGGCATTTTATTTTAGAAGTCCCCAACATACAGTTAATTAATTCTCCGCCCACGCCAGAACGATCCACAAAATATGCTTCTCTCCCATACTTCCCACAAATCACTAATAATCTCACGAAACTCTTCAGAAACTTACCCGTCACAATAGCCCTAAAAAACAGCAGAACTATAGGAAAGTTGTTTTCGAAAACCTAAACTTCATTGACACCTTTTGAACACACTAATGTTTTCTATCACATACCCTGTGTAGAGTGTAATTCCTGCTACATTGGCCAGACTAGCCACTCTCTTCAAGCTCGTCTAATTTCTCATAAAAGCGACAGTAGGATTTGTTACATTACGACCTTCTTGTGACTTAGCGCAACATGTCATCTCAACCAAACATAAAATCGACTTCACAAATGGCAGAATACTCGCCAAACAACAAAATTATTATAAGAGATCCATCTTAGAAATGTTCCTTTTAGATTCTACTAATGTAAATACTATTAACAATGAAATTTTATCAATCAGTCTGTCATAAATAAAATAGCACCTATTTACACATGTCAGATCAAAAATAACATGCCATGGTTTGATAATGAAGTAAATGGTAAAATTAAATTTATACAACAACTTTTTGTCAATTTATACAAAGAGTTTAAAACTGCTAAAATATTCTTTTTATTATGCCTTATTCTAAAGAAGGTTGGCGATTACTTATTTAAACGCTTCCCTATCTTTTGCAACGTGAAATATCTGTTCAACACTGAAGTTAGTCGAATCTCTGGTATTCCTCAGCAAAGGCTTCTTCTTTCTTCCTAAGCCTTTTCTTCCCTCTACTCTTCCTTGTATGATGACGTATCGAAGAGAGTATTTATCGTTTCGAAGTAAACGGCCCAGATACGTTTTTCTTATATTAGTTGTATCCATAAGCTTTCTGTCTTGTCCAGTTCGTCTTAGCACTTGGACAAGAACTTAGTTTGAGGCTTTTGCAGTCTAAAAATTTTTAAAATATGCCTATAATTGACTTGTACTTTATAAATCCCTTTCAAGCTATTTCAATTCTAACCTTTATCTCCTCATGTTGATATAACTGTGAATTTTTAATTACTACGAGGTATTTATACTGGTCGTATAAACTAATATAAGTGATAGAAATGCCAAATGAGCGATTTTTAAAAGGGCAAGAAGTGTGGTAGTTAAAATGGTTAAAGCAAAAAAAGAACAATAAAGTCAATAGATACAAAAATATCTCTAGATTTATGTGGAAAACACTAAAAACTGACAACAATTGTCAAAATTTCCCTTAGTTTATTGAATTTAAGGTTTAGAATCAATTATGCATTCTGAGTGACAAAGTTGAAATGGTGCATCAGTTTGGTGAGTATTGCGTCTCTAGTAAACAGTAAATCGTTGGAACTATCGACTCCGAAGAATTATGGACTATGATAATCAGAATTTGTATCCCAGTTTTCATGACTTTAGGTTACTACTACTGAGTGACTTGACAGTCATAGATAAGTCGTTAGATAATAATAGTAACATTAATGAAATACTAAACTCCATAATGGTAAAAGAATTTTTTGTAACATGTTGTCACATTATCTTAAATTTTATAAATACTTCTCTTAGAACATCCAAAATTCCAGATTTATTAAAAATCAGTACAATTGTTCTAATACCAAAAGTGAATAATAATATTAAGGGAGATGAATTGAGTTCCGCCCATTGAGAGATTATTAGAGTTGGTAGTATATGATCAAGTCATTGACAATAATCAGTCAGGTTTTCGTAAATAGTATTCCCGTGAGACTGCACTGCAACTTTCACTTTATAAATTTAAGTCTGTTTTGTACAATTACAATTATGGGGTGGTGGTATTCCTTGATTTAAAAAGAGCTTTTGAAACTATTGATCGTAATATTGTTCTCACTAAATTAGGAATGGAGGAAATGGAGGTTCTTGAATAGTTTAAAGATTACTTATTGGATAGAAAACAACAAGTGAAACTGAAATTAGTGTTAATATTGGGGTACCTCAAGGTAGTGTCTTAGGACAACTTTGTTCATATTGTGTTTAAACGATATAAACTTGTTTGTTATCTGTGATTTCTTTAATTTATATGTAGATGACACCCTACTTTCATGTTTTAATTTAAACTTACAAAATGCTATATCTAGAATAAATTCGGCATTACAGTCTGTGAATAAATATTTGAAGATCAACAAACTAAAGTTAAATGTTTTAAAGACAAAGGCTATAAAAATAACAACTAAACATAAATACTCAAATATTGATATAAATACTATTAATCTTCAAAGTGACAATGATAAAATAGAAATCATCACAACAATTAGGTATCTTGATTTTGAATTCGATAATTTATTGTCTTTTAATGGTCATTTTGATTAAATTTAAATTTTTTTTTTAAATTATACTTTTTTTCAAGAATATCTAAAAATTTGTCAACTTTCAAAAATTACAAAATCGTAGAATGAGAATCATTATTGGTGAAATCAGATATATACCAATAGCAATAATGCTTAGCATGCTGCAGTGGCTTTTAGTTCAACAAAGGATCTTTTACCTTTTACCTGAAGGGTCCTGAACCTAATTACGTTTCACTTCCATATCATCATGAGAGTCTTTCTGAAGATATTCGAAATCTCATACAACGTTCAGTTGAAAACATCCACGTTTCTTTTAAAGTACCCAATAATTTGGATCAGAGTATATCTAATTCCAAAGACCCCATCAATTATATGAACCGTAGTGTTGTTTATAAACTAAAATGTTCAGATTGTGATGCCACCTATATAGGAAGAACTTGAAGATCACAAGTTTTCACGCTTTTTAGAGCACACAAAAAGAGAAAACATTTACACATTTTCTCAACATCTAAAAGAACATAATCACACCCTCAATATCCCAGAAAATATACCACTTATTCACAATAATCCTTAAAAAAAACTTCCTAAGACTAGACTTATATGAAGATCCTAAAATTATCAAAGAAAAGCAGAGAAGTCCAAATTGTGTTAATTGCCACATCTCATTCAATCGAGACTTTCTACCCCTCCATCGTCAACTATTCTCATGACCTACATCCTCAATTTCTACTGCTATATTAAAATTTACATTAATCGTTCTCCTTTTGTCATTTATTTATCTTTCTCAGTCCACTCCAAACCACTTTTTCAATGCATCTAACTTTTCCATCATTCCCCACTTCTTTCTGGTATTCTAAACCTCAAGTCTGACCCCTATGTCTAATGTTCTGCATCCTCCTTTGCTACATAACTAAATTCAGATCAGACAATTCTACTCCCCCTCTATAAACCGTTCACAATCACACAATAATTCAATTCCTCACTCGTATACATCCCTTCACATTTACATACCCAGATAATTTCATGGTCCATCTAAAGTCAAGCCACACATCTGAATCTCCTCTTATCAATCATAACACTTAACGTCTTGTTCAGTCAATTTTCCCTATTACAACAACAATAAAACATCACAAATCACAACTCTAACCAAATAGATTCACCTCATACCCATCAGTTTTGTCAATCTTCAATAATCTGTTAAAACTCATTTAACAAAAATTCTTTAAGGACCTGATGATATCCACCCTCTTTTCCTACGAAATCTTCCTCTGAATGCAAAGCTAATATTAGTTGATATTTTTAATAATATTTTTATTCATCATGACTTTCCTGATCTATGGTCGCAAGCAACTATAATTCCAATCCTTAAATATAATAAACCAAAAGACGATCCAAATTCCTATCATCCAATATCACTTAAGTGTTGTACCTGCAAACTTTTAGAAAAAATCCTTAATTATCGTCTTAAATGGTACCTCTAAAACAATAACCTAATAAGTATCAGACAAAGTGGATTTCGTACGGGTAGATCCACAACAGACAATCTAATAACACTTTAATCAAGTATACATGAATCCTTTCTGCACGACCAAAAACTTATTGCCGTGTTTTTTAACATAAGAAAAGCGTATGACACAACATGGAGACATCTTATACTAAAAACACTTCAAGAATGGGATGTTCAAGGGCACATGTTGTCCTTTATTAAAAATGTTCTAGGAACACGAACTTTTCGAGTTAGAACCAATGGATTTACATCTTCCAGACGAGTACTTCAAAACGGCACTCCACAAGGATCTACTCTAAGTCCTACTCTCTTTCTAGTTACAATAAATAGTATAATACATCAAATAAAACTACCTGTATTTACTAGCCTATATGCAGATGACTTAGTCGTTTATCTAAGAACAAACAATGTAATTCTGGGAACACATATACTGCAAACTACCTTACACACAATTAAAAGCTGGTCGCAAAACACGGGTTTTAGATTCTCTAGTGAAAAGACACGTTATTTAATTTTTAGCAAAAGAAAAAATTATCCTAATGTTCAATTAACACTAAATGGAGTTGTCCTGAAACAAGCAGAAGAAATAAATTTCTTAGGACTTTCTTTTGAACGAAACTTAAACGGGGAAACCCACATCACCAATCTGCAACGTTCTTGCTAATCCAGAATTAATCTACTAAAGATGCTGTCAAATACCTCTTGGGGGGGAGATACAACAACCTTACTTACTCTATATAGATCACTAATACGAAGTAAATTAGACTACGGCTGTTTATGCTACGATACTGCTAACAAAACATCTTTAAAAAAACTTGACTATATTCAAAATATGTGCTTGAGATTAGTTTTAGGTACCACAAGAACTAGTCCAGTAAGTAGCTTACAAGTTTTGGCTAATGAACTGTCCTTAAGCCAACGAAGGCAACTCCTATCACTAAATTACGTTGCCAGAATTTCAGCAAACAACAGCAACGTAACCTACTCAACAATACTTTGCAGAACAAATATATCGTCCGATCTGTACAGAAACATTGAAATAAAAAAACTACCATTTCCTGAACGAATAAAACGTATTGGTCTTAATTTAGAACAGTTCAGTCTTACTATGCCTATTCATGTAAATGTTCCTCCTTGGATGATTAAACCTCCAAAAATAGACACGTCTCTAAAAGAACTCCCGAAACATTCCACACATCCTTTGCTTATACAGCAAGCTTATAAAAATGTAATATCCAAATACCCAACAACCCATCAAATCTTCACTGATGCTTCCAAATGTCATGAAGGACATGCTGCAGCCTACATCTCCGAAAACGTCAAGTCTACCATACGAATCCCACCAAATTGTTGTATATATACCGGAGAACTTACGGCAATTCACCAGGCCGTGAAAAAATGTTGTTCTATCAATGAAAGCAAATTTGTTATCATCACCGATTCAATGAGCGCATTACTTGGAATAAAACAGCTATATAAAACTCACGCCATACTTCTCAAGATCAAAGAAGAGTTATCTTATCTACAGACTCAACAAAAAGATATTTCCTTTATCTGGGTACCTTCCTATATGGGAATAAGTGGTAATGAGGAAGTGGACCCTCTGGCAAGCAATGCAACCACCGACCAAAGTATTGCTATCATAAATCAAATGCCTTGGACTGGTCAAAAAGTAAATATCAAAGCCCACGTGTACAGAGCGTGGCAAACTACTTGGGATCACACTGCTAACAAACTCAAAGAATGTCTAAGTCAAGTAGGAACCAAACTCATCTTACCAAATAATAGAAAAAACCAAGTCATCATCAACCGACTCCGAATAGGACATACTTTCCTTACACACAAGCATATCTTCAACCAGGAGGCTGCTCCGATGTGTACCAAGTGCAACACTCAGTTGTCAGTGAAACATATAATTGTTGAGTGTCCAGTGTACCAGAACGAAAGAATCGCGTGTGCCCTTAGTGATAATTTAAAAAGTATACTAACGTCAAATTTACAGTCTTTATTAAGTTATCTTAAAATGACTAAACTATTTACCAGATTGTAAAAAATATTTTTTTATGTAACAATATGTATCTTACTGTTTGTGTATGTCCCCCCGCTAATAACCCTTAGTGGTTGATGCGGGTATATTTGTTTAAATAAAAAAATTCTTTAATCAACTCTTTCAATTTCCACATTATCCTTATAACTTAGATACCCATAAAAAAAATTAAAAAAAATTCAGGTTCCAAATGTAGTATTTGAACATATAGGATCTTTAACTAAAGTTAAAAGTTAAGTAATATATTAACAGAATTTAAATTAACCAATCTTTCCGACCACTTCCTACTTCAATTCACATAATTACACACATTTTTCAATATTTCACTCGGTAAGAATACAATAGTTCACAATATCACAGTAATCCCCACACTTTTACATATATGGTTACTTCCCTCAAGTTATGGTTTAGGATCTCTGGAGATATCAGTCTCTTGTAGAGTCTTTTCTCTACTAACATTAACTCAACTTTAGTTAAACAGAGCCACTATAGCCAGCCGATTAACTTTTGTTGGTTTGACATATTATGTCAACACACATTAACATTTAATTAACTTTATCCATCCACCTTATATTCATGAACTTATAACTTATACTTATTATATTCCTTAGGTACCAAATGTTGCTTTTTAACATAGAGGGCCTTTTCTACTTAAGTTATAAGTTAAGTATTATATGAACAGTACATTATTTTAAAATTTATTAGAATTTATTCTATTCACACTCCATCTCAATAGAACTCTGAAATACATCAAATAATACTTCACCCTACTCTGAGATAGCGCG
>NW_027313031.1:0-24141 GCF_040954645.1 Diabrotica undecimpunctata
CGCGCTATCTCAGAGTGCAAGGTTTCCGTTATGTTGAGTAAAGCATCACCATCGTCTACGTGTACTATTTTAGATACTTCCTTGGTTGCACAGCTATTAACATTTACATTTGGAGAATATTTCATATTGGGATCATTGTTTTCTATATCACCTGCTGTGCTTGTTACGGCTTCTGGATCTGTATTATTTTTAAAAACAAGTTTAACGTTAGTGTTGTTTGGTGATCTTTCTGTATAATTATGTCTAGGCTTTCTTTTTGTTGCTGCTTTTTTTTATTCATTTGTTTTCCATTTAGTTCTTTTTTGTTCAACCTTTCAGTCTTACGTTTCTCCTTTTTCATCTCCAGTTCTTTTTTTATAGCTATTTTTTCTTTAATTGCCTTTTTCCTAACGGAAGAAGTCAGAACAAACGGTACTTTCTTCGTCTCACTTTTTCCTTTCCTTTCAGGAGTTTTTGGCCAAATAACATAATCGCTGATTGATGAAGATGACTTATTTAATAAGACGTGTTCAGAGGCGAGCGATGAAGTGCTAGGAATTTGGTTGTCGAAGCTAGTATTTTCTTCGATTAGAATAGGAATATTTTCAATGTCAAACATTTGCCCATTTACGATAATTTCCGAAGTATGCTTAATAAAACCCTAATTGTTTTCATCCTGTAAATTTCTGATTTCAAGAGTTAATTCTGGCTCACAAATTTCAAATTGGATCGTCCCATGGAATTGTTCCATTTCTCCTTGCTGCTCTGTATCTTCGCGTTTATCTATATCTTCCAGTTGATCAGTATTCACGGATGGACTTGCCTCCAAAAATTCTTTATAAACATAATAGACGCGCTATCTCAGAGTAAATTATGTGCATCACTTTCAACAAAGTTTTTAAGCTTTTCCATTTTTTCCTCTCCAACAATCTTTTTAAATGTTTCGAATGTAATTTTACTGACTTCTGTGTCTCTATCTTGTTCTTTTGTCTTGCCAGTGCATTTGGAATAATCAATTGCGGATACATTCCAAGAGAAAAGCCCACAGACACGAAAACCATTTTTAATATTTTCTGGTTTTATATTATCAACCACTGTTTTTAAAACGGCAGCAAAATTGTCCTTTGTTACAACTTCAGTAGGGTATACTCTCTGAAACTTTAATACAGCACTTTTCCATCCTTCTTTTAAGGGCTTAAAGGCGGCCACATCTGCAGGTTGCAAGATTCGAGTCCAGTTAGGGCACAGAGCAATTAGAATTATCTATACCTTTTTGCATAATTCGCTTATTTCATAGGTTAAATGTGTGCTGTGACCATCGAACAAGGCTATTGGAAATTTGATGTTATTTTTGCTTAAGTAAGGATAAAGAATGTTTCCTATATATTCGTAGAACAGTAATTCTTCATCCAACCCTTATCACTGCATCCAATTCCCCAGGTGTCAGGTACAGATTTAACAATTTCAGCTGGCAGTCTTTTGTAAGCATAGATAATCATAGGTGAGGTCACAACACCACAAGCTGAAAATGTAAACATCACTATGATATTGTTTTTGAATGATGTATTTCATAAACGTTTTTCGCTCCTCTTGGCGCAAGAACTTTTTTGTTCTTTGGGCAAAGCCAAAAACAGGTTTCGTCTCCATTGTAGATTCTGCTGGGATCTTCAAGAATCTCAAATAATTGTTTTTCCTTTAAATAGTCTTCTACATGAGTAAATCAGTTTCGCTTCGCAATCTCTGCTTCGGCTACGCTAGCTGCTGTTATTCCCTCTGCGGTTCTTAGAGTTATATTTGGGCGACGTTTTAGGAAGTGATACCATCCTTTTCCTGGATGGTTATCTTTAAACGGATTTTCTCTAGGGGCTGCGTCAAGGAAATATTTCACAAAAGCTTGAATGTCTTCCATTCTACGAGGAAATCCTTTCTTGTATGAGGTCAAAATCCATCTTTCTAGAACTGCTTCTTCTTTTGAAATTAATACTGGGTGAGGTCCAAGAGAAACTTTATTATTAAATCTGACACTTGACCGAAACTGAAGCGTTGCTTGAGGAATCTGATATAACTTGGAAGCTTCTCTTTGACTCATACCATTTTCAATAGACTCTAAAGCCTTAATTATATCTTCTTCTTTAAATTTTTTCGGTAAGAAACACCTTCACAGACCTTTGGCATGTTATAACTGAAAAAAAAGCATTGCGATAGTGATTGGCTACATTAAACTATAGTAATTAGCCTACGGCCAACGACTGTTTACTCTTAGAGTATTTAAAGGTAACAATAAGAATAATGTAATTTAGAGTGCCCATTTTTATGGAAAACAAATTCTATCTGAAAATTTATTTTAGAAATTTATCACAGTAATTGGCCGGCCGGCCAATAACTGTTTATATATCTAAATTATTGATATAGTTATTGGCATAATAAATTCGCGCGTTTTTTGTTATCTAAAAATGTTTGGGGCCTAAAATTTGATCAGTTACAACCTTAGTTTAATATATCATGTTAAATTATATCTATAATCTATAACGATTAACTTTATAATGGGTCAAAAACAAGTGTACAATCCTTAAGAAATTCGTAAGATTTTACCTGTGAACAACTAAACTGGCGACAGCAAGAAGTAATCACACCCTTTAAGCACTTTATTGTGACTGTAACCAGACGAAACTTTAGGTGATTAAGCGACGTTGTCAAAATTATTCTGTAGATTTGATTTATTTCAGTAACAGCAGAGATTCTGAATATTTATAAATTTAGGTTAACATGGCCAGTCACTATAGCATGGCCAACGGCTGTATCATTTACCCTACGGTTCCTTGTCGCACTTCAGCTTTATTATTCTTAGAGTGCTGCCTCCCTATAGTGGTTGGCAATCATAATGGCTATTGTTATTTTTACTACTCTAAATAAATCCATCGATCTGCATTGATATAAATCCTGTAGATTCTTCAACCAAAAATCTGCCCTTGGCCAACAAATCTACTTCCTTGAAACTTTCCCTGATTATGAGTCTCAAAATTTGATATTTTGATTCCCTTATCACGTGGCCTAGGTATTCCAGTTTTCTTGTGTGTACAGTGGTAATTAGTTCTGTTTTTGGCCAACCCTCTCCAGTACTTCTTTATTTGTAATTCTATCAGTTCATGTTATTTTTAACACTCAGCAGTATAACCCGAGTTCGTAAGCCTCGATTCTCTTTATATTTCATTTTTTTAATGTCTACGCGCTATCTCAGAGTATTATTAAAAATGTATAACATCGAATAGTACATAGTCTGATTTCCAGTGATCACATCCTGGAGCTTTTTTGGAGTGTTTATTTTCTTTTATCTCTGGAGTATATATTTATATTTTAAGATTATGGTTTTCTTCTGTCTGAACTGGCTGCTCCTATCTATATTTTTCTGTTCAATTATCATTAGGACTCAATATGTTTTTCAAGTGGACGACAAATATCTTCTGTTCTATTCACTCTTTACTGCTTCTAGCTCACTTACACAGTGAATAATTTTTGCTAGTATAAACTGATAGATTACTTAGGTAGGTGTTAATTATTGATTTATGCATTAAATTTTTCATCTTGCCTTTTAATTGGGCTGCAATATTTGAACGGGTTTTATCTTGGGGAGTCTTAGTAGTCCTCTTAGTTTATGAGATCTCTGAAATCAGAACTATTTAGAGCGGCAGTCAACAAGTTCCGCAGAGCCATAATTATCTCCAACCTTAGATAGAAGATAAAACTTGAAGAAGAAGGGAAGAAGTAATTATATGTCCATTCTATAAGAAGGGAAACAAACAGCTACACAAACTACAGAGGCATTTCATCACTCTAAGTTAGCCATAAGGTGTTTACGTGGAATATAAATAGGAGATTGAATCACTTCTCTGAGCAAATTATAATAAAATACCAAATTAGATTCAGACTAAAACGGTCTGTTATTGACCACATACTTAATATCAAACAAATATTAGTTAACGTCTGGAAGCACTATATAGAGATCTATGAAATCTTTGTGGATTTTCAACAACTTGGCATCAAAATGTGGGGAGGAGTTCGGCGAGGAGGGCAGCGAGAAGGAGGAAATATAGAAAAGGATAATGCGTCCTAACAAAGCAAAGTTCTCCCTGTCGCAGGTGTTTGGATCCAAAACAATGTATGAAACCTGAATACGAACAATAGCAACATATGGCTCAGAAACATAGACCATGACAGATAAAACAATAAAAAACCTTATAAATAGTTTGAACGACAATTATTTAGAAGGAAATTGAGACCTAACTACGACAATCGTATGTGGAGTAGAACAACGAGTTATAGCAATATTACAAAGAACCCTTTATAGCAAATTATGCAAAAATAAAAAAATGCGCTGGGCAGGTCAACTTACAGACGTACGCTTGTAGGAGGACAAACGAAGTGGTGGTCAATAGACGAAGTGAGAAACGATACTAAAGAGATATCAAGGGTAGATAACTGGTGGAGAGCAGCCATGGAAAGAGATGCCCGGAGGCGGATGCTGGCTAAGACCAGAGCTTGACTAGAGCCTGGGCTGTAGTGTGATAGGAGAGAGACATAATTCATCATTTAAAGGCCGACGCTTCATATTAGCGAGAAATCTAATATAAAAACGTATTTATACGAGTACTAACTTTTTGATATTCTGCATTTTCTGTATAAGATTTTTCTCCTTTTTCCTCAAATCAGTAAGCAATCGATCTGTATAGGCTTTTTATATTTGTAAGATTACTGTTATGGTATTTTAAAAAATAAACTTGATAATTGGGTTTTATTGTTAAATACTTTTGATACTATTATTATCTGCTTAGAAACTGAATATAGACATTGTGAACAATTAAAAATAAATTTATTATGAGCAAATTTATTTTGAGTAGAATATGTCCTGAAGTTCAAAATGGATCCAAAACGAGCAACTTAAAATCACATTTTCTCGCCTAAAGTATGGTAGCAATGAATCGCTGAGGTTTTTCCTTTTCGGCCCATAAAATTCAGCGGATCCACCCCGACCGTCCTTTTCCTTAAATATGTGATCATGAAAAGTAGATTTGGTGTAAGGAGGAAAAAGGGAAATGTCAGCAATGTTGCTGGATGAAATGTGCACAAAGTAATGTTAAAAACGGCTAAGAATATGTACAAACGTTCGCCAAAAAGTGGTATAAAGTAGTATCAATTGCTTTTATAATTTCTATATAAAATGAGTAGAATAATTTTAAAAGACATTTTGATTTTATAATATTAATATTTTATTTTACTGTTCCTTTTATAATTGACGATGTGGTAGGTGTAATTTATCTTTGTATATAGATAATATATTTATTTATTTTTATTTATCTTTCTTCCAATTTTTTATAATTGGTTTCAAATAAAATTGCTGTTCAGTATTTTATTCAATTTAATTTATTATTTTATTGAAATGGTTGACATACACACATGAGGTGTATCTCAACTATTGCTACACTGTAGAAACTTTCGGATATGTCAACTAATTATGTTCAAAAAAGTGGCCCATCTGCTATATCAGTCGTCACATTATTATAACCTATTTTTGACTCTGCTACAAATGTACAGAACTTACGCAGCACATAAATATATATATATATATATATATATATATATATATATATATATATATATATATATATATATATATATATATCTTTAAGGTATATGACCGTTTATATTTAAGAATTCTCTGTAGAGAACGTAACCTTAATAAGAGACAATTTATGGAGATGTGTCATATTTTGAAACAACCTAATGCATTAAATAAGAGAACTGATATCAGCAACTTAAGCCAAATTTACCATGCACTAATACTACAAAATTGATTCTTCCGTATTCTACTTTTAATTATTGTTTTCTTCTTCAACTTCTTTTATTATATCATTACATTTATGTTGACATCTATAAAACTTTTCCTTCAATCTCACCAGCTGATTGTCATTTCTGACAGTCGAGCTTTCAAATACTTCATTTTCATGATATGATCATAACAGTCAAGAACCCTAGCCGTGCCGTTGTTTATATAACAATTCAAAATTGACAATTATATTTTTTGATAGATTTAATCAATCAATGTTTTCAAAAGTGAAATTTAAAACAAATTAGTTAAATTGGGAATCTTCCAGCGTTCTGTGTTTCTATATTTTTTGCTGTTATATTTATTATATTAATTTTTTGATGTTTCTTTGCATTGTAATGCTACAGATCTTTTAAAGGTAAGATCATTTACTTAATTGTTTTTTCATATTAGATGTATCACTAATAACACTCTTTTAGATGAACTGATGATGCTTATTGAACAATAGGCGAAACGTCTTCAATAAATAGATAAAGTAGCACAACTCTTGTCTTTTTTATCTCCAAATTGACCGAAAACATCCCATTCACTTACGAGTGCACATTTTTATATATATTGTTATGATATGTAAAATCGAGAAAAATATTGGTTTGTTTAAAATATTTCAAAGTTAAAAAAAACATTAAAATAATTCAGATAAGTAGGATAATATCCAACAAACATTTCGGAGAAGGAAAGTTATTAAATCCTTGGATTTCCTGTACTAAACAAAGTGTAAGCTTTGCATTTATTTCTTTGTTATACTTGAGTGACCCGCATAAGTTTAAGTGAAAGCCACAGACAATTGAACGGGGTTTTTTCAAAATACATTAATGCAGTGATTAAAGACAATAGAAGGGATTATAGAAAGTGGTTTTTGTTAGTTTTTAAGAATTATAGAAAAATACCGCGCTATCTCAGAGTTTAGGAAATCTTATAATTATAGGTAAAAATTTGTTTGTTATCGAAATGAAAAAATGGGGGAATTGTGACGAGTTTTGATTGGCGGAGATTGAAAGGTATGTAGGAATGAAAGTGTAGCTAGATTTAGGAGAGAGAAAAGAGTTCAGTTGGTTTTCCAAATCTGTAAGAGGAACAGGGATTGTTCTCTGGCGGTTCCTGAAATGTAGCAAGCAGTAGTGTTGAATGTTAGTGAGTTTTTGTGGAGTTAGTGTATCTGACAGAAGCTGAAGCAGCAAAATATTGTAAGTCATATTTCTCTACTTATATTCCAAGAGTCACTGTTCAGGCCAACGAGAGATTCAGTTTATCGTAAAGAGAAGATATTCTAAGAGTCATTTTTCACTCGGGCCAACGAGAGATTCAGTTTATCGAGAGGAGAAAGGCTATCATAATTTGAATGATTTGTGCTTTTGAAGGAGATCATTAAGGACGATATACTTGCAACAATCTGTGTAAGATTGCTGATTACATAGGGAGCGGTTGAGAGGAGATAATACAGTCTACAAGGAACAAGGATTTGGACCACTCATCATCAGAGAGAGATATTTTTGTTTTCTGCAGTTTTTTTCTTTTATTGATAACACAATTTTTACACGTAATTTAGAAAGGATATAAATATTTTGATTAGGAGAGTTAGAATAGTTTGGGATTTTGAGATTTCAATTAATATTGTTTGTACCATAAATTTTGATTGTTCACGTACGGAGAACAAAATTTTGAGAATCCTTATATGAGGTTTGTTTATTGAAAACGTTTGAGTGTGAATTATTTCATTATTTTTATTTCAATATATAGTGTTAGATCATATGTGTTTTTTATTATTCCGGTATTCTCTGGACCTTACCTTTCACATGTAATAGCATAGATATTGAAGCACGAATTTAACCCTGAGATAAAAGAATTAAAAATTGTGATAAAGTCATAATCATATCATTTAAATAATTTTAATTAATCAAAAAAATTAATTAGCTTATTATTGCTTGGCGCACCAAGACTATAAATATCACAATAATATATATATATATATATATATATATATATATATATATATATATATATATATATATATATATATATATATATAATATTATGATCGGCTTTGTTTTAATTTTTGTTAATTCTAATTGAATTAAACTAGATCAAATAATATTTAATTTCTTAGGGTTCTTTACTACACAATAAAATTTATTTTTCTTTCAATTTGTGGCTTCTAGTATTTCCTGGATCCTGACTTTCTTTAGGATAGACAAAGGGAATAAATATTATAACACAATTTATAACCTTTTAAAACAATCACCATTTATTTCAATACCATATATAACTATCAACATAAAAATTTTATACACTGAATTATTGAAGCAGAAGAAAACTTAAGCGTATCACTTTACCGTACCGTTAAGAGTATCGTCATCAGCGTATTTAGATTAATACAATATAGATACAATAAGTGAAATATACATTAGTTTACAATAATAATAATAATAATAATAATATTAATATCTTTGTGTGTTACAATGTACGTTTTAGATCTTTTGAAGAAGTTGGTAGTCTTTAAGATAGATACATATTTTTCGGGTGTCTGTATTTTCTTCTGGGGTATCTCTTAGGGAGTTGGGTATGTTATATTTGAGTCGTTCACTATTATATTTGGACACTGTATTAAAAAATGTTTTACCGTTAGAACACTGTTGCACACTTCACACACAAGTCGTGTATGGCCGATACGGAGACGGGTAAGTATCACTTGCTCTCTCCTGTCTTTTATTTTTGGTTTCCAAAGATGTGAATGTTTGTTGACTTCGTATAGCCTTGATGGAGTGTTGTTCCAAGTTTGTTGCCATTTTTGAATTATTTTTTATTTTAAGTATGGTTTTAAATCGTTTGTTCCAATATATTACTTTCTTCGGACATCGGGTTACTTGGTACGTTTTTAGCCAGTTTATCTACAACTTCGTTACCTTCAATTCCGATATGACAAGGCACCCATAAAAAGTGAACTTGGATGTTCTTATTTGCCATGTTTTTAAGTTCTTTTTTAATAAGAAGTAGAAGGGGGTTATCACAGTACAATTGAGTCAGTGAGGATAATGAACTTAAAGAATCTGTGATTATTATAAATCTTTTTTTGTTTTTATTTTGTATTAACAATAGCGCTTTTAGAATTGCAAATAATTCAGCCCGAAAAGATGGTTGTAATTGATGGCAATTTGAAACTAACTGAGGAGTCTCCCGAATAAATTGCTGCTCCAACTCTGTCTTCATTTTTTGACGCATCGTTGTATACGTTATAGGTATTGCCATATCTGTTTAATAGTGTATAAAACTTTTGTTTAATGACGGTTGATGATATCTCTGATTTTCTTAGGTTTTTTAGACTGATGTCGATATCAGGAATAGATATTGTCCATGGTGCAGGGTTGTGGATTGAAGAGGTATCATAGGTTTTTGGAAATTGAAAATTTAATTTGGATAAGTATTATTTTATACGAAAGTAAAAAGGATGATCAATTTGATGTGTTTGTTGAAATTTATTTTATTTTTAAATCGATCAGCAAAAACGTTATGCAGTACTGGATTATTTCGGTTTAATGACACCGCCGCTGCATATGTTATGCTTAGATATTGTCTTCTGAAAGAAAGGGGAAGTTCTCCACTTTTTCAATAGAGACTTTGAATGGGACTTGTGTAGTGAGCACCTAAAGAAATACGTAGACATCTTTTTTGGATAATATCCAGTGAGAACATATCTTTATCGTCTTAAACATGACGATTTTCCAGAGTGCCCATTCTGCTTCGGAGTCAGTGAAGTTGTGGAATACGTGTTCTTTATGTTTTCTCGTTTCAATTTGCTGCTAAATACTCTAGAAGCAGTTATCAAACAGAAAATTTGACCAGAGACCATAGTGAAAGAAATGCTTTCATCGAAGGTAACTTGGGATGCAATCAGCATATTTGCGATGGAAGTCCTCCAGAATCTTCGCCGCATTGAAAGGAGACGAGCTGAAAATAAAGACGCTTAGAAAGAAAAAAGCAATGACTTTAACAACATGAAGGAAAAGCAATAGCGAGATCCTTCTTCCATGAAGTAATTGCTTATGGTAGTACCGTGAGGGAAACAGAGGCAGAAGAAGGGGACGGGTTTGAGCCAGTATTGATTTGTAATATATGAGTCCGACATACTAGCCAGTATATCTAGTCTTGGTGATACGTAAAAGTATTTCTTTTTCTTCTTCTTCATATGCCATCTCCTCTAAGAAGGTTGGCAACCATCATGGCAATTCGCACTTTCGATACCGCTGCCCTAAAGAGGTCAGCAGAAGTGCAGTTAAACCAAGCTCTCAAAGTATTTACTACCCCCCCCAAAAAAAAACACCCACATACACACACACACACAACCAAAGGTCTACGACAAAGTAGACGTTACTCAATATACTTTTTAGATTTTACGATTAACCTATAAGTAAAATCCACACAAGTTTCAAAACATCATTACAGGCATTAATGTGTCGCATAGGCCGATGATATTGTCTTAATTCAAGAATAAGTACAAATGAGAAATATATGGGAAAAAGGTAACATTTGGCGATGGATATGGAATTCCGAATCATTTAAAATAGTTCTTTAATTTCTATAACCAATTAAGGATTGTAATTTCGAAATTGTTGGACAATTCGTTTACTTAGAGTTTTAGTTTTTCCGCAAAAACATTATGTAGTAGTATTGTTGAGTGATCTGTAATACAAGTTTCCTCTACAATAGGTAAAATGTAATCATAGCAGTTATCAAACTTATTTATTGCAAACATATGGTCCAGACATTTTCCTGAACTTGGCCTTGTTTGTGTGTTTATGACAGATTTATATCCATATTCGCTTAGTGAATATTACTATTACTAAACATTATTGTTAAATCATTTTGAGTTGCATCTCTCTGTTCTAAGATATGTATATTAATCCCGATAGGAAAAAGCTGTAATGTGATTTTAGAATAGTTAAAATTGAGAAAGTAGAGAAATAAAAAAATAGCACGGATTTATGTCTGTACAAAAATTAAAGATTTGACGCCAATTATTATATATGATTGACTTTTGAGTTATGTACTTTATTATACATTTAAATAATTTAATTTGCAATGTAACTCTTAATAAACATAAAACTACAATCCTTCTAAATTCAATTTAAATATCTGAACGGATATCTGTGCTTTCAGCAAAAACATGAGTTTCCAAATAAATTTCAAAATGTGAAAAAGGAATACAAATAAAGTCAGGATAGTTGTACTGTCCAGTACTTATCCAATAAAATTTCAATAAATCATAAACACGTATCATTTTAATAAAGGAGTTTTGCATAAAATAAAATTATTATAAATAAATTAAATGCAATAAATATTTATAATTATTTATATGCCACAAATCAAAATTTTTCCGATAACTTATAATTTTCCGTAATACCAACTGTAGTTGTGATCATCTCCTCCACGATTGACTGCTAATGTGTGTCATTCTCCTCCACGATTGACTGCTAAGAAGATTTTTTGTGTTCTCATTACCATTATTCTCGTTTTAAGGAAAAGAAAAGAAGATGCGTTTGCTTGTAAGAGACTATGAAAATTTAATAAATGAAGAGATTCAGAAACGCGCTATCTCAGAGTTGTATACAAATATTACGAGTAATGGAAGGAAAAGACTTAAAATGAAATTACTAAAGAAAAGCAACTATACAGGGAATTTTGTTTGCCCAATAAAAATCATTTGTAATATGCGAATAATTTTTATCGTTTGCAAAGGGGGATTTGTTTCTAGGTGATTCTAAAACAGATGGCATATAAAATAAAATAAAAAATTTTATTTATACCATGAGATGATAAATATTCAAGACCCTGTATAGGTTAAAAATTTATAAATATAATGTTTTATTTGTAATAAGCGTTTTCGGAGAACAGTGGATTCAACGGTCTTCCGGGTTCAACCGAGTCGATTATCATTGCGCCGAGCTTTCGACGTCCTCTTCAAAGTCTTTTTTAGGGCTTTCGAGGTTTCAGTCTCCCGACCCCCAGACACTACTACACAAATCAATTTTGTGGCCTGTATAAAGGTGGTGTTGACCTAGAGCTAAAATTGAGTCGTAATTGCGAACAAAAATGGAATGTTTATAAATCCTATTTTGGATTCTACGATTTGTTTGGCCTATATAGGATCGGGGGCAGTCTGCACAAAATATGTTATAAACTCCGTGTTGTTGATTTATAATGTTGTCTTTAATTGATCGAACAAGAGATTAAAATTTTTGACTAAAAACTTTTTAGTGAGTTATTATTTTCTGCATTGCCTCGCATTGTTTGTCAAACCATTTCGGTTTTTGGTCAGTCTACTTTTTTCAATGGTTTCCTTCTCTGCTTGTTCTGCAATTAATTCTACTCGCTGCCATGCTTGTCCTAAGTCTGCATGTTGTCTATGGTTAAGTTAAGTATACTGGTAAATATTTTATATCCACAATACAGCAAGGAGATTCTCCTATAGTTTTGACAGAGGACTTTATCTGTGTAGATGATACTCTGATTTCACTCTTTTGACATTTTCTTTTGTCTCCATATTCTGTGTATGACCTCATATATATATATATATATATATATATATATATATATATATATTATATATATATATATATATATATATATATAATGGCTATACACCCCAGTGTGGGGTTAAACCGCAAATGCTTTCTAGATCCGATTTCTTAAGTGGATCAGTCTTTTTTGTTTATCTTATCTTCTTGACAATATCTCTCCATTTTTTCCTGTCTCTAGTTCTTCCTCTCCATTCTCTGACTCCTGCCCTTTGGAGGTCTTCTTCAACTTCTTGCAGCCACTTTGATCTCGGTCTTCCTCTTCTCTTTTTTCCTCCTGGATTCCATTCTATCATTGCGTATGTCACTGCCTCATCGCCTGCTCGCCAAATGTGACCTAACCATCTAACTCTGCATTGCTTTATTTTAGTTACGATGTCTTCCTTAAGTTCTTCCTTAATTTCTGCATTTGTTCTGCTTCTATATTCATTTTGCTCTGTTCTGATTGGTCCTAGTATGGTTCTCATAATCTTTCTCTCTGCTATTCTTAAGTCTTCTTCATCTTTTTTAACCATCGTCATTGTTTCTCCTGCATATAATAATATTGGCCTAATTATGGTGTTATAAATGTTCATCTTACTTTTTTTAGTCAGTGTTTTGCTTTTAAGTAATGTTTTGTTTGCAAAATAAGCTTTATTCGCTCCTAATATTTTTTCTTTTATTTCGGATTTCCTTTCTCCGGATTTACTTATTGTAACTCCTAGGTATTTGAAGTATTCTACTTCTTCAAACTCAGAACTTCCTATTTTGATTTTTTCTTTCATTGGTTTTTTCCCTAATCTTAATATTTTTGTCTTTTCTTGATTTAATCTTAGCCCCATTACTTCCCCTTTCTCTCTTATTTCTTCTAGAATTTCTTTCATTATTTTTCTGTTCTTTGCAATAATAGCAATATCGTCTGCATATGCAATTATTTGACCACCTCTTGTTCTGAGATTTCCTTTATTTATATTTCGTAGTACATATTCTAATGCTAGATTAAATAGCGTTGTTGATAAGGCATCTCCTTGTTTCATCCCTTTATTTATAATGAATTCCTCTGTCTCTCCTCTTTGTGTCTTTATGCTTATTTTTGTAGTTCTCATTGTCATTTCTATTAATTTTCTGAGTTTATGTGGAATTTTTAATTTTTTAAGTGCTATCATTAATCCGTTCCTTTTAATTGAATCAAATGCCTGTTTGAAGTCTATGAATAACATTTCCAATTCTAATTTATACTCGTTTGCTTTTTCCATTATTTGTTTTATTGTGTGTATTGCATCTATTGTAGATCTTCCTTCTGTGAATCCACATTGGTACTGTCCTACTGTCTTCTTTGTGATCTTTGATAACCTCTTTTTTATTATTGATGTCAATATTTTATATGTAGTATTTAGTAACGTTATTCCTCTATAATTTTCACAGATTTGTTGGTCTCCCTTTTTATGTATTGTTATGATCTGCCCTACCTCCCAGTCCCCTGGCATTTTCTCTTCTTTCCATATATCTTTCAATAGTGCCAGTATTTTTCCTCTTAGTTCCCTTCCCCCGTATTTTATTAGTTCCATATTAATGCCATCTTTACCAGGGGCTTTTCCATTTTTGCTTCTCTGTATTACTTCATCCAATTCCTCTAATGTTGGTTCTTTTGAAATTTCGATATCTACTTCATCTGCTTCTTCTTCGTGCACCGTTTCCTCCTCGTTATGCATTTCTTCTTCTGTTGTTTCCTCCGTCAAGAGCTCTCTGTAGTAATCTCTCCATACTTGTTTGTATTCTTGGTCCTCTATTATCACTATTCCCTCTCTATTTTTTATTCCGTTTGTTTTGCCCTTGTATTTTTTGTTTTGTTCTTTAATTTTTTTGTGAAAACTTTTCGTATTTCTGTTTGTTCTTTCCTGCTCTATTTCCTGCATTTTTTTGTCTACCCATCTTCTTTTATTTTGCCTTATCACTTTCTTAGCATTCCTTCTTAATTTTTCATATTCTTCTCTGTCTTCCTCTATATCTGTTCTTAGCCATTTATTTCTGGTTTGCACTTTTTTCCCTGTTATTTCTCTACATTCTTGGTTATACCATTCGTTTTTTGTTTTAGCCTGACTTTTACCTATCTGCATATTTGCACCTTCTTCTATTGATTTTTTGATCGTCTCCCATTCTGTGTTTATATCTTCTGCTTTATATTTCTCTTTTATTTGAACTGTTACTGCCTCTTCATATTTTTTTCTTACTTCTTCATTACTCATTTTATTGACATTCCACTTTTTATGTTGGTTTTTTTGTTTTGTTTCAATTTTAACTTTTTGTCTTATAGTGGCTGTGACCATGTAGTGGTCTGAATCTGCACACGCACCTCTGAACGTTCTTACATCTTTTATTGACGATTGCTTTCGTTTATTAATCATTATGTGATCAATTTGACTATATGTTTTCTGATCTGGTGACCTCCATGTTACCTTATGAATTTTAGGGTGTTCAAATTTTGTTGAGCTTATTAACAAATTTGTTCTTGTTGCTAGGTTACATAGTCTTTGCCCATTGTCATTCGTGTTTTCGTGTATTGTATGCTTTCCTGCAATTTGTTGTAAAAAGTCCTCTTTTCCAATCTGGGCGTTGAGGTCTCCTAGTACAAATATGACATCTTCTTTGGGTATTTTTTCTATCTCCTCTTCGACCCTATCATAAAAGATTTCTTTTTCGTCTGCATTGCTTGTTTCTGTGGGGGCGTATAAATTCAAGACTGATATATTAAATGGTTTGCCGTTGACTCTAACATAGGCCATCCTTTCGCATATTGGCTTGAAATTTATAATTTTCTCTCTTAGGTGCCTTAGTATCATGAATCCCACGCCTTTTTGCCCTTGTTTCTTTCCTCCTGAATATAACATTGTAAAGTCTTGTTTGTCAATCTGTCCCTGTCCCTCCCAGCGTAATTCTTGCAGTGCTGCAATATCTATTTTATAGTTTTTGAGTTCTTTTTCTATTTCTAGCATTTTTCCTGGAGTTAGCATGGTTCTTATGTTCCATGTGCTTATTTTCAACTCTTTATTTTTTTTGTTCTGTTGTCTTCGTTTTTTATTTTTGTTTTCTTGTCTATCTTTCTTTATTGCACTTTTGTTGTACCCGGGTTTATCTGCAGTCATTTCCTGTTTCTTTGCCTCGTCCGTCAACGAATAATGCATCGTCTCATCCCTTGCTAGTTTTTTGAACCACCTCCATGATGATCCTCCAGCTGGTTGGTGTTTCTATTCCATCTCCTTTCTAGACCATCTATTATAAGTTTGTTGGCTTTAATTTGAACACGTTTACCTTTCTTTATTTCATCTTTTGCTATTCTTCGTATTTCCTTCTGTATTTGTAATTCCTCCGTCGTTAGATCATTGTTTATATATATTTTTTCTTTTTTCACTTCTTTAAGTTTACTTTTGTTTTCCATAATTTTTGTTTTTTCTTCTTTGTTTGGCAGTCTGACTAAACATGTTTTATCTCCTAGTTTCACTGCTTCTTCTATATTTACGGTAATATTTAGCTCTTTTGTCATAAAATTACCTATTACTTCTTTTAGTATTCTTCTATCTCCAGTTTCTATTGTCATTCCCTGTATTATCACATTATTTTCTTTTCTTATTCTATCCAGCCTTTCAAGGCGTTCTTTTGTCTCATTCAGGTCCTTTTTGATTTGTTCATTTTCTTTCCAGATTTCACTATTCTCTTGTTTTAGTTCTGCTAGTTCAGTTTTGAGTTCCCTCATTTCTTCTCTGTATTGTTTTTGTTCCGTTTTTACTTCTTTTATATCAGTTTTTAATTCTTGTAACTCTATTGTTAAATTTTTTATCATATTTAGTATTTGATCTATTTTGCTATCATCTTTGTGACTTTTAACTGGACTTCTTTGTACTTTTTTACTGGGACCAAATAACAGTCCCTCTTCTTCTCTATTTCTTTTCCGATTGTCATCGGATGTATTATCATCTGAATCCATATTTTTACTGCTACTACTCGCGATAGAGCCAACCTCCCCACTCAACGCGTCGAAGGAAGATGGTTCTCTCAAGCAGTAGCTTGTAGTAATTTATTTTCACGTTTTCTTCCTGAATAAATTAATTTTAATTTTTCAATTAAAATAATTGTCAGTTACTTTGGAACGGTTTGATGTGGCAACGCCCACCTCTAGCTTTTAAAACTGATATAGCGTTAATTACCTGGGCCGGTTTTGTTTTTAGTTTTTTGTGTTGAGACTAAATAAAATTTCCTTCGCCTTCCTAAATTTATCGAGGTTATGCACTTACCTCTCTTCCGATGTCTTTGCTATAATTACCATTAACGCTTTTATTCTTCTATTACACACTGCACGCAAAATGAGCAAAATTATCGACTCACAATAACCAAAAATTGAAATTATTATGGAGCAGAATTTACACACGTCTATTTCTTACACTAGAGATGTGGATTATGACCTCATATACTCTTTTCTTTTTCGTTATTTTTTTTCTTACAAGTTTAAACACTTCTGAGAGTATTCCATCACATCCAGAGGCTTTATTATTTTACTTCCGTTTGATTGCCCTTTCAACCTCTATCGTTGGCAAATTGGTTATCTCATTCTCTTCATTTTCTGCTTCTTACAATGATGCATGTTCTGTGTGTTTTATATCATCATTGTGAGAGCTTTCGGTCAGCAGTTTTTCAAAATATGTTTATCAAGTTACTGTCTTGCTGGTTAATTCGAGGTTAAATTTGTATGCTTTACTTTAAAGATGAGCTTTTTGTTATAGGTTTATTTCATTAAAAATTGGGGAAATAAGACCGATTAAAGTTCAAAATAGAGTTCTCCTTTAAACATAGTCGTTTATGTCATATATTTTTTATATTTTTTCTCTGGAGTTACAGGAAAACATTTAAAATGATCTACTTATAACGCTTTCGTCTAATGCCTCTCGGCTTAAATTATAGACGAAAAATCTTTAAAATTTTAATAAAAACGAATAAAAAAAAGAAAACAATGACAAAAACCAAAAACTTATTTTCTAATATTACAACCTTCATATTGTTACTCAAAATTAAATTCTTAAATATACAGGACTCGCAAAGCAAACGCTAATACTAATTTTCTTTTAGCTTCGTTAAAAACAAATATTTACGTACGTCTAACGTTTTACTTTATTTTTATGAAGTAAATAGTTCAACAAGAGATTCTAGAGAACGTTTGCGCACCGGATTACTTGACGACGTAACTACAGTATTAAGAAAGCAAATATTGTTTAAGGAGGAACATAACAAATAACTGAGTATTTAAGACAAAAAAATAATTTTTCTGTGTCATATAAAGAATAGGACATATTATAATAATTAATAAGTTATTTTAAGTTGAAAATTAAACAAAAATTGACAATATTTTTTTATTAATATATTTTTCTATATTTGGTTTTGTTTTTTTAGAATAGAATAGAATAGAAATATGCTTTATTGTCACTGACAGTTGTACAATTTTATGGAAAAAGCTTACAAAAAGTAAAAAAAATAACAATACCAATTAAAATTTACTAAAATTACATAAATCGTGAATATCACAAAATAAAAGATAATAAAATATACAATCCACTGCAAAATTTAACTAAATTACAAATTGCATAATAAAACCTTACGAACTAGTTTACAAATAAGTTTAAATTGCTGCATGTGATACCCTTCTTCTTCTTCTTCAGGTGCCATCTCCGCTACGGAGGTTGGCAATCATCATAGCTATTTTAATTTTTGAGGTAGTAGCTCTAAATAGTTGTTTTGAGCTGCATCCAAACCATTCTCTCAGATACTTGAGCCATAAAATTCGTCTTCTTCCGATGCTTCTTCTGCCATCTATCTTTCCTTGCATTATGAGTCGCAGGATGCCATACTTCTCGCCCCGCATCACATGTCCGAGATACTGTAGCTTTCTTTCTTTAATTGTAAGTTCAACTTCCTTTATTTTACCTATTATTCTCAGTACTTCATTGTTCGTAACTCTATCTACCCAGGAAACCCTCATAATTCTTCTGTAGGTCCATATTTCAAAGGCGTTAAGTCGTCTCATTGTGTCTAGATTTAACGTCCATGATTCCATTCCATAGTATAGTACACTGTATACGTAACATTTTGTTAGGCGTACTTTAAGAGCTAATGTTAAATCTTTGCCACATAGGACCTTTTTCATTTTTATAAAATTAAAACGTGCTTTTTCGATTCTGACTTTGATTTCTGCAGTGTAGTCATTATTTTCGGTTATAAATGTTCCTAGGTAAGTGTACTTTTTTACTCTTTCAATCTGCTGGCCTTCTACTGTCAAGATTTCGTTAGTATTATGGTTGTTTTTACAAATTTTCATAAACTTCGTCTTTTTGATATGAGCGAGAGTCCGTACTCCCTACTACAAATTACTATTTTACTTATGTCTTTCCAGGTCTTGTAAGCTATCGGCTATTATTACTGTATCGTCTGCATATCTGATGTTGTTAACTAAGACTCCATTTACTCTTATGCCGACTGTTTCATCTTCCAGAGTTTCTCGAATTACCTCTTCAGAATAAGCGTTAAATAATAGAGGTGATAGTATGCAGCCTTGCCTAACTCCTCTCTTTATTTCCATTTCTTCAGATGTTGTTTTTCAATTCGTACTATTGCTCGCTGATTGTAATAAAGGTTTGTTATTAGCCTTAAATCTCTTTCATCTAGGTTTTTATTTTTTAGAATTTCCATAAGTCGGTCATGTTTTACTTTATCAAACGCTTTATTGTAGTCTATAAAACAGACGTAAAAAGGAAGGTTAACATCCAAACATCTCTGTGTCAGCACGTTGAAGGAGAATAGTGCCTTTCTGGTACCCATACCATTCTTCTTCTTCTTCAAGTGCCATCTCCGCGGCGGAGGTCGGCAATCATCAGAGCTATTCGGACTTTTGAGACGGCTGCTCTGAAAAGTTCATTTGATGTATAGATAGTGCAAACACTCCTGACCATGGAGCTGCGCGAAGGCGGAGTCAAAATTCACGTAAAGGCAGAAATGTTTTATTGTAAGTGGAATTTTACTAACCAAACTGAAACGTTCTACCTTTCACGTTGCATAGTACAGTGTGTTTCGCATGGAAGTGGGGACTAAACCAAATTTCGTCTACTGCGCCGTGGTCAGGAGTGTTGGCACTATCTCTACATCCGTACCACTCTCTCAGGTTGCGCAGCCATGACATTCTACGCCTCCCTATGCTTTTCTTTCCTTGGATCTTTCCCTGCATAATCAGTTGGAGCAAGGTGTATTTCTCTCCACGTGTAATATGTCCGAGATATTCTAATTTTCTTGTTTTTTTGTTTTTTGTTTTTATTTTATTTAAACCCATACCAATGCTGAACCCATATTGTGTGTCACTAATATCCAGCTCCAGTTTAGTGTGAATTCTGGCGTGGATAATTTTCAACAGAATTTTCAAGGTATGTGACATTAAGCTTATGGTTCGATAGTCACTTGGCATTCACTTTCTTTGGTAAACACACAAATACTGATGTCAACATTTCTCTAGGGATGATTCCCGTAGTATAGATGGCGTTGAACAGTTCTACTATTATGTCTAGGTTTTTCTAGTTGACCAACTTTAATCGCTTGCTTGGTAATTCATCTGGACCAGCAGATTTATTGGTTTTCATTGAGTTATGTGATACCCAAATATATATAAGTATACTTTAGTTGCTTCGACCTAAACGTACTGTAATTTCTTAGTTATTCGTTAAGAAACTCTTCCACTGAATAATATGGTTTTTCAGATAGATAGGCTTTTGTCAATTTACGGAACTTAAGGAAAAAAGTTGTAGATTTAAGTTGCAAAGGGAGATGGTTGTAAAATTCTTTTGCCGAATATAATATAGATTTCTTTACTAACTCAGTGGACGGGAACGGTAAATACACATCAAAGCTTAAATTTCTGGTGGAGTCGTCATGACTAGGTCTTGCTGGAAAAACATGTAGGTGTTTACGAATCAAGCTAATAGTTTCTAGAATATATAAAGTGGGAAGAGTTAAAATCCCGTGATTTTTGAAGTATCTTCTGCAATGTGTTAATCTACTCGGGCCAAAAAGATACCGTATTGATCTTTTTGACCGATGTAAGTTTTTGGGCAGTCGCCACATTTTAATAAACGAATAGCAGAACATAAACGGGCTTTCAATATTAAAAAACAGAATCTACATACGCACTTCACCTTCTAGATCATAATCATTCTTTTAATGAGAAATTTCAAATTCTTCACATTCAAAATAAAGGCCTTAAGCTATCTTTGTTAGAATCTATGGAAATTAACAAATTAAGAAACACAGATATGGCTCTGAATGACCAAATTGAGACAAATAGTTCCCCCCTCCTCAAACTATTTCATTAAATACTATAAAGTGTAAAAGCATGCCAAAAATAGATCACTCGAGAAAGGCACTCTGCCGAAACAGCTGTAGTGGTAAGAGTTTAAAATAAATTTTGTGGAAGTTTTGAAAACAAAGTTTTCAGTGTTTTATTGTTACATAAAATAAATTTTCATCAATGCTCTCTCTTATAATGTGCACTTCTTTATCCTTATCCTGCATCCAATGACCAATACGTATCAACTTGACGCGGAGTTTGATAACCAGATAATATACAATGCCAATAATTTTTGAAGTTATACTTCTATACGCGCGCTCCACGTTGGAAATTTGTATGGGAGTGAATCTGTGAAATCATTACATATGTAAGATAATGGGTAAGAGAGAGACAGAAGATATATTTTCTCTATCTTCCTCTCTCGAGAATAAAAATATTCCTTTTGTATATATAATTTAATATTATATATATTGTATAAAGATATATATACATATAATATTATATATATAATAAAATATTTATTAATATTATTATTTATGTGATATGCTTTGTATTATTTATTAAATGTTCATAATTATATTAGTCTTTTGTATTTTAAAATAATAATCTCAATAAATCACTGTATGATTCAGAACTGTCAATTTTGAAATACGTTTGTGTCATGTCCTCGGTGGTATAGTAGTCAATATCCCCGCCTGTCACGCGGGAGACCGGGGTTCGATTCCCAGTCGGGGAGGACTTTTTTAATAATATTATTACATGGTAAATGTATAATGGTAAAACATATATGCGTCAGTAGAAAAGTTATGTATATTATTGTCATTTTTAAATACTTATGAATATTGAATTTTAATTTGTATTGTATTATTATATTAATAACAAAATAAACAATGAATTTTACTGCAGAGTATGTGTAAAAAAATTTTTGCATTCAACTCCTTTCATACATATATGGTCTTCATTTACTTATTACAGGTCAAAAGTTGTTTATTAATTGTTGGTAAGTTGTTATTAATTCTGTTTCTCTTTCTGCTATGTCTTACCTATAGCATTACATATGTAATGATTGTGCAGATTGACTCCCAAATAAATTTGTTACGGCGAATGCGTGTATAGAAGTGTAACTTCCACCGGCAGTCCCACTGGACTGCCACACCCGTTTTTTTTATTCTATGTCATTCGTGACGGTTATTCTGCGATGCATAAATATTTGTAAAATACAGAATGCTCTTAATTACTTGTTTATCAAAAAAAAGTGAAAAAACTTTAATATATGACTTGCCTATATGGTTGGCTTTAATATTGTCTAAATATCAATCAGACTAATGTTGAATTACTACTGAGTACGAAGGAGTATCTGTTTTTACCCAACTTAGAAACATTTGGATTTACTATTTGTGCCTGGTTTTTTCTTTGGACGTTTTGATCTGTGATCCTAATATTATAATCAGAATCTTCAGAATTCACATTCACTTGTATTTCATATGTACCTGCAATATCCGATTTTATTCCTCCTTCAAATAATATTATCATCAGTGTCTTTTACATGGGAAACTTCATCTGCTTCTGGCGGCACATAAACCACATCAAGCGAGTCAGCATTTTCACAATCTGAATTTTCTTCTAACAAAGCCATTAACTCTTTAGTAGTTAGTGCCCTCTACATTTCGAGAATTTACTAAAATAAACAAAAAAATGCACTACTATATACACGCATACACATGATAATAGTTTAGCTTACCTAATTTTTATTTATATGAAATATAAAACAAATAAACACAAAGAAACTTTCAAATCAAGTTAAAAACAAACAAATATAACAAAGCACCTAGGAATTCTATAAATAGAGAATGAAATGTAATGACGAGATCGTATGTTAAAATTTCAGATTGTTTAGTCTAATGAAAAAATAAGTACGAGTATTTTGCAAAGATTTCTGTTTTTTTAAGTACTGTATTAGTACTGTTAAGTACTGTTTAAGAACTCTATCATAACAATCAAATTTTACTTTATTTTGTTAGACAACTATAAGACACTTGTCAAAACACATGATAATTTAATAATTATATCTATAAAATAATATAATATATATATATATATATATATATATATATATATATAGATTGAACGAATTTAAAACGGAACATACGAAATCAATGTATTTCGGCTCAACTCCGCTCTAGGTGGTTGGCCAACAAAAGGTTGTCAAATAATTATATTATTAAAATCCAATACTTCAGCGGGCTGCTGGATTCTGAATTCATTCATGAAAAGTCAAAACTCTACCCAGATAGGTTGCCTAGAATCACTGTGAAAACTAGACTAAACAAGCAGTTATTATGCTGTCAAACCACCTATGGCTTCCTTATAGTCCAAGAGATAGAGCCGAAATTTTGAACTGATCAGTAATATGACATTTCTCTATTGGAATATATTCATTGTAACTGGGTTAAGACTTTGCCTTATAGGCGGACGCCCCTCGTGGTACAGGGGGTGGCTATACATGGATGGAGTTGTAATTTTTTTCGGAAAAATTCTTCTTCTTCTTAAAGTGCCTATCCGTTCCGGATGTTGGCGATCATCACGGCTATCTTTACTTTATTTATTGCAGCGCGGAACAGTTCAGTGGTAGTCGTGTTATACCACTTTCGTAAATTTTGAAGCCAGGAAATGCGTCTTCTTCCCGGTCCTCTCTTACCATTTACTTTGCCTTGGAGAATCAGCTGGAGAAGACCGTAACGTTCTTGATTTCTCATTACATGTCCTAGATATTCCAACTTTTTAGTTTTGACGGTCATGAGAATTTCACATTCTTTCCCCATTCTATGCAGGACCTCCACATTAGTAACTCTGTCAACCCAGGATATACGTAAGATGCGCCTATAACACCACATTTCGAAAGCTTCGAGCCGATTCATAGATGCAACAGTCAGTGTCCATGCTTCCATTCCGTAGAGCAGAACTGTGAATATGTAGCAGTTCAATAGACGGCATTTTGTTTTTAAAGATATGTCTCGACTGTTGAAAATGGTTCTCATTCTAACGAATGCTGCTTTTGCTTTTATTATTCGCTGTTTAATTTCTGTTGAGTGGTCCAATTGGCTATTTAAATTGGTGCCTAGATATGTATATTGCTCGACTCTTTCGATATTCTGTTGGTTGATTGTAAGTTGAGCGTTTAGTATTGGTTTTTTACTAATTGTCATAAATTTGGTTTTCTTTATGTTAAGAGCTAGTCCGTATCTGTTGCTGACTTCTGTTATGCGATTTGTTAATATCTGTAAGTCATTCAGATTATCGGCAAAAACTATAGTGTCATCTGCATATCTAATGTTATTCAACACTCTGAGATAGCGCGT